>NW_027069626.1:590004-862193 GCF_002906115.3 Quercus suber | reverse complement strand
GAGAAAACGTGAAGATAAAACGTGCCGCAACAAACCCTCCTATCCAACCCACATAATAACAACTCATTTACACCTTTTGCCGTATCCTCCCAAGTCCACCCACTCACCAGGTTTCACTCTCTGCTTATCTAGTTCTGATCACTCAAAGCACCGGCCACCTCCGTGCTGACCACCTCCACCAAGCTCAAAATAAGGCAATATAAATTTTATTGCTTTTCTCCATCAAAACTAGCAAACCCACTCGGAACGCAATAAACAAACAAATCTAAATTTATTATTATTATTAACAAAAAAACTCCTACCGTAAGAGTAACAATAATACTCATAAACAATGAGAAGACCCATATTTATAAGCGACCAAAATTCTCCAGTGATGAATGCAATGATTTTGAAGACCCATTGTCTCTATTATGCAAATTGCTTTTTAATCACACCCTTTTGAAGACTGATCTGCGATTTTCGGTCATTTGAAAACCCATTTGAATTCAGTCACACAACTTCTAAGTTCTAACTCTTGAGCCTCCGATGCTCAATAGCTTAGGCCCTTCAATTCCTATGTTGTCTCTAGATCGCGGGGTTCCTTTTTCTTAATACAAAATTTTCTATTGCTCAGTTGAAGTTATTATTATTTTTTAATATTAATACAAAATTTTCGAGAGAAGTAGAATGAGGATATGGACATATTCAAGAAGTAGACAAGAAGTATAAAACAATATCAAATTTCAATGGCATGTCATCAAAGCAATTTAATACTTAAGGATAAAACTTAGGCACATTTCATTAAAAAAAAATGTAGTGTAGTTTCAATTCCCTAAATGCAATATACTAAGTTCTTATTCAGAAACTGATGTGGTAACAAATAAAATTAATAGATTTCAAAATATAATAGATAAATATATAAATCACACTTTTTATTGGTGGACATAATAAATTATCAAGACTATATAATAAATTGGTAATATCTCGCATTATTCATTTAATTTTACTATGAAACTGCATGTACTTCTCATTTATGTGAATTAAAGATTTGTAATAGCTATTACACAACCACCACACATATTTTTCATTTCTTTCTCTCTCTCTCTCTCCTTTTTTTTTTTTTTTTTTTTTTTTTTTTTTTTTTTTACTCTTTGATTATATTTTGTGGTTTTGCTATTTCTTAATAAAAATTAAAAGAAAAACAGGGGGGGGGGGGGGGGGGGGGGGGGGGGGGACAAAACTTACGTGCAGTGCACATGAGCAATCTTGTCATTTACCCCTCAAATTGGTTGGTTGGGCTAAAGTTTTTATTGGTGATTTTGTTGTTAGACTAATTTGTTTGGCCTTGCTAATTTGTATTATGGGATTTTAGATCGGTAAATTTTTTATGGGCCTTTTCTTCTTGTTTAAGAGGGCTAATGATGTTAAGAGGGGCAAATGTAGTTTTATTGAGTAAAATTGATAAAATTAGTAATCTATATATTATACTATTTTATTTTTCTTCCAGAATTTGGGGGGCCCTTGGGCCAAAGAATAGCTTTATCCCAGCCTTCGATTGATGTGGATGCCACTCTTGCGATCATTCTCACTTGGACTTCCACAACCATCATGGTTACAACTTCCATTATTTCTATTTAATTGGATATTTCACTTAAATGGGTTCTAAAACTTGTTCCTAAGCACAATATGTATATGTTTCCAGGAGAATGATAGAGATCTTCAAGACTCCTATCTCCCAACATGGAAAAGAATCCATAAACTTAGATGTGACAAGATTTAGGGCTTATTTAGGATAAATTTCTTTAAAAAAAAATTCTAAATCAACCCATTTACATTATTGTCTTGTCTTTAAATTTCTTTTAATTCAAGTTTTTACATTATTGTTTTACTCTTAAATTCCTTTGAATACAAGATTTGACATTATGTCTTGCTCTTAAATTCCTTCAATTTTTGCTTTTACATTCAAGTCTTTAAATATTGTTCTCCTTTAATTTAAGCTTGCTTTATTTTCCATATTCCCTTTCTCATGTGTTAAAGGGTTTAAGGGTGCTAGCTCTCTAACTAGCACCATAAACCCTAGATTACCAAATAGTAAAAAGCTTGGGTAAACAAACCTTTAAAGAATGAATTTTCACAAGATAAAAAAGGCTCTAATGACCATCCATTTTTCTTATAAATGAAGGTTTTCAAAGAAAGTTTGCTTTCAAATTCATAAAAGCCTTCCAAAGGGAGCCCAATTTCCAATCCCTTTTCTCAAAACCCTTTTTTTTTTCCTCTATTTCTTTCAAAATGATTTTTAACCTAAAGTTTTGGGCATCTTCTTTCAAAATATGAAAATCATTTATTGAGTTTCTTTTAAATGGGTCTTAAGCTTGTCCCTAAGAACAATATGGATATGTTTCCGGGAAAATGGTAGAGGTCTCCAAGACTCCCATTTCCTAACATGGAAAAAAAATCCATAAGTTTGTATTTGATAAGAGTTAGGATTTAGTTAAGTGAATTCTCCAAAAAATGAGATTCTTTTAACAAGCTTTTTACATTATGTTCCTTAAGATGAATAAAAAAACCATGGATTTTTAACCTTAATATCCTTTTATTTTTTAAAAATAATCTTGGTCTTTAATTCTTTTCCCAATTAAGTTTGGATTCTTTTTTATGAAAACCCTTTCATTTTAAAAAACCTAACCATTTTTCATGTAAAATCAAGGGAAACCCTTTTTTTCCAAAAAAAAAAAAAAAAAAGGTGTAAAACCTTAGTTTCAAATTAAAACTTTCCCAAAAGTCATGAGTATTCCTAAAAGAAATTTCTCATCTTTCCAAAGGTAAGTTTTAAGGTCTCATATTGTATATGCTATGTTTTGAAACTTTTGGAATTGCATTCTTTTTGAGGTTTGTGTCATCTATGGTTCATCTCCATTGAACCAATAGGCACCAATCAAGCTAATATATTCCCCCCTTCCCTTTGCACAATTGTTTTGGTTCATTATGTTTGTGCATGAGAATGAGAAATTAGAGGATAAATTTGCTAAAATGTGATATATTTATTTCCTTCTCTTTTATTTTTATATACGTATTCACATGTTAAATATGTAATAAAATTACTCACATGTTAAATTATATGTATTATTTTTGCAACATAGTATCTTTCACATGTTACTTCCATATATTCACATGTTTTGCTTGTAAATACTTTTTGCTATAAATATTCACATGATACTTAATATGTATATAAATACTCACATGATATGTGTGTGTGTGTACAAAACCTTTTCAAAACCAAAATGCCAAGTATTTAATTTGTTTTCCTCAAAATGTTAACATTAGAGTTAAATTGAAATGGGGTACTATTCTCTTAATAGGCGGTGTGGGGTGCATAACACCTTCCCCACTTGTAATCGAACTTCTGACTCCAAGATCTTTGGTTCAAAATTTTGATTTACCTTAAATAGTTACCCTTGTATTGGCTTTTAGTTAATTAGGTAACTAAAAAAGAATTAGACAAATAGGTGACCAATCACACCTAATACAAAACCAATGGTTGGTGGCGACTCCTAAAAATAAAATAAGAAAAAGTGACTCTCTCTCTCTCTCACACACACACACACACACACACACCTCACCCTAGAAACACATGCACACAAAAGAGTTATGTCACCATGGATCCAATGTGTGACAAGCTAAGAAAGAAGAGAACGCTTTCAAAGCTCTCCCCTTTCCTTTTTTGGGGTGTCCACAATGCCATTTTACTATACCAAAAGCTACTTTTTCTATTTTACAATAATATTTATCATTACACCACACATCATATGTTCTATTTTTTAATATAACACATAAAAGTAATACATACAATACATTAAAATAACCTTAAAAAATCTCCTACAATTAAAAAACACACACACACACAAAACCCACAGCTCACCCCCACCAAATCAGAACGCACTACCACCACCACAACCCCACCACTACTGCCAAACCCACAACTACCAACCATTGGTCGAAATCAACCAACCACTAGCTCAAAATAACCAACCACTACCAACCATCTCAACCACAACTACCAAAATCAATCCACAATCATTGCAACCCACCAAAATCAAAACAACCCAAACCACCACAAAAAAAAAAAAAAAAAAAAAACCCCAACCAGATTAAAATAAAAACAAGCTGGTAAGAGAGGTAGAAGATCAACCAGTGGTGGTTGCTTTTTCAATGGTGATTGCTTCAGATTGGAGGTGTGGGTTTAGATCGATGATGGTGGCTTTAGGCCTTATTCGGTTGGTTAAGGAGGCAGAGAGAGGAGAAAAGAGAGGAGAGATTGAGAAAGCAGAGACATAGAGCAAATATATATATATATATATAGAGAGAGAGAGAGAGAGAGAGAGAGAGAGAGAAGGTGTGTGTGTGTGTGTGTGTGTGTGTGTGTGTGAGGGAATAAATTGGAAAGAGGCATGGGTGGATTAAAAACAATAAAATTTTTAGAACATGCTATAGTGCTTCTACTAGTAGAACAACACTATAGCCTGTTCTAAAAAAAATTGTGATTTGGCACATCTCATGAAGTAAAAATTTTGGTGTTTGGTGTGCCAATGCTCTACTTGGTCTTATTTTGAGAATATCCTTCATTCTACTTGGTCTTAGTTTTTTTAGCCATATATACATAAGGTGGAAAGTACTCTCTTTTGCTGAGCACTCAAGTAATTTTGATCTTCCCAAGAGTCCCAACTACTAGCAACAACCCAAATGTTGCACTCATTAATGCCTTGTAGTGTTGGGACCTTTTTGGTGTTTTCAATAAAGATCTTCAATATTCAAAATTCAAACTCCAAACTCCCCTCCTCCTACTGTCAAATTTAAAAAAAAAAAAAAAAAAAAAAAAGGGTGCGTTTGTGCATTTGCCAAAATCTTGCACTCTAGATTTAAGCCCATATGTGAGCAGCTAGAAAATTTTGAAAGGTAAGAAAAGAGAAAAGAAAGAGAAGGAGCGATTGCATTGCCTGAAACAATTCAAATGAACCAAGAGTATACAAGAACTATAACAAACACTTGCATTGGTTACTTGACTAAGAAACGCAGACATAGATATAGGTATGCATGGTAACACGACAATTTAAAAAAAGAAACAGAAAAAGGACACAGGTGTAGTAGGATAAGTCTATTAAATAATTATTAAATATAGTTTTATTTATATTTTCTATATATTATTAAGGATTTATTTTTAATATAATGTTAAATATATATCAAATTAAGCAAATCCATAACTATTAAAGGATGTTTAGAAATTAGAATACAAACCAAGAATAAATATATTTATTAATTTTCAAATGCACAATTATTGTTCAAAATATGAATGCTCTCTTTGTTTTGTGAAAGGGTGTTTGATTGATTGATTTATTTTGTTCTCATGTCTTGGCCATGTCTTGCATTGCTTTTTTGAAGGACATGATGCAAAAGTGTTCTAAGTGTGTCTCAAGTGTATGACACAAGTACGATACTCTAAATGAAGTGTCTGTACTTCCTAGCTACACGAATTCTTGTCAGTGAACTTACTAGGATCCATAAATGTGTCAAAATTTAGTAAGACTTTGCTAAATAACATCTCTTTCATTCAAACATAAAAGACAAAAGGACAATCTACCTTACAAGCATTAGAAAATTCTTAGGAACTTGCGGAGCATAGGGAAATTGTATTATCATGATAGATCCCATCATGAATTTAATGAATAGATCCTACCATGAATGTGAGAGAAGTGAGCACTATTTACAATGCTCCAAGAACACCTAAGAATTACTTGCAAGCATCAACTAGGATGGAAAGCAAATTATGTTTATTACAAATAAATTAAATAAAGAGCAAATACTAGCTGCGTACTTTGCAAAAGCATGGGCTGCAGCATTACACGTTCTACTAACCCAGCTTAAAACACAATCTAAGAACTTTCTAAACTCTAGAATACTGCCAATGATAGGTTAAATAGTCCAATCGCTTGTGAGTCATTTGTTCTCAGCGGGTCAAAGCACACCCTCAATAATCACATTTTTACATTTTCTTGGAAGCTGGAAGCTGAATAGCCCAGTAAATGGCAGCAGCTTCTGCAACATAATTTCTAACTAAAACGTAATGTTGTCCCTCAACACCCACAAGAGAAATTAAACAAAATACTAGATTAAATTAAATCATCATTGTCAAATTGTACTAATACATTAAAACTGTTATAGGTTCCACTAATGCTTCACAACCATACTTATAATTACTAACGGTTGGTGTCAGCAGCCTCAAACACTACTATTCTAATTCAATCACCAAGGTTCAAACAACATATCTAGGAGCTTTCACAACTGATTGAAATGCTAAAAGACAAAACCCGTAAGAAATTAACAATTTATTGAACAATTAACAAAATGCAGAGATTGAACAAGAATAGGGAATTGAAATTTAATAAACACACCATCCATGAATATAATCTTTTCGAGATTACAAATTCCATTTTTAAGGACAAATTAAAAGCAAAAAATAAAATAATAATAATAATAATAATAATAATAATAATAATAATAAAACCTATGCTATACTAATAATTAGGAGTTGAGGCATACTAATATTGAACCACATTAGCACCCTTGAATGAAACTAGACTCTCCACATAACTTATAGCTTGTGATGTTTTGAACGAACTTGGAAAATCTCTAAATTGGAGATTTTTTATTTCTTGAGAACCAATGTTGTACAAAGCTATTGTCTGGTCATCGTCACAAACCAGAAGAAGAAGCTCTCCATTCTTGGCAAATCCAAGTGGATACCTAATTCCTAATAGGGGTCCTACAACAAGTTGTTTGGTCCAAGATTCCTGAACCCCAGATTCACGCATCACCCATATTTCAAGGTTGGCCTCCGTCGTCCTTCTTTTATTTAAAAAGATCAAAGCAAGGCACTCATTGAAGAGAGCAAAAGTCTTAATCTGACGCGGAACATTGCGAAACTCTGGCAAACTTAGCATTCGAAAGACCTCTTTGGTCATATCAAAAGATAAAATTACTTCACATTTAAAAACCCGACCGTGTTTGTCTGTGTCCTTGAGTATACAGAACCAATGATATACTCCATTCAAGTATTTTTCTTCACAAGTACTTAAAAAAGTAATATTTGAAAGATCAATAGCTGTGTCGATTTTTTGCCTCCATGAATCAGTGTTCAGGGTGTAAACATGAACAAAAGTGTTGTAGTCTCTCCCATAATTGACAATTCTAACTACCTTGTAATCATTAGAATTGTTATCATAACCAAATGCAAAGTTGTTATCAGTGTCGAAGAAATGAAGGGCAGGAGGATAATGAAGTGTGGGATAAGGAACGACCTTATATTGGCGAATAGCTGGATTCCATAAGAAAAAGCCATCAAAGTCGGCACTGAAGGAACCACCAATGCAAATGATGCCGTTAATGCAAGCACATATATTGGATCGAAGGAATCTCATGCTGATGAGATTCGTATCAAATCGAATGTTCATGTCCACGATGTGTACTTGCGTATCATCAACATCATTATGAGGAGGGTGCAGTAGGGACAAGATAATGATATCGCCGCCGGAGTCGTCTTGACTCATGATGAGAAAACTTGGAATTGTTATAGAGCAACTGTGGCGATGGTGTTTGGCAATGAAACTAGGGTTTTCGAAAAGACTGGACCATGACTTTTCTACGCACTTAAAACGTATTAAAGATTTCACTGGAAGCCTTACAAGGATGTTTTCCAACAATTCAACCGCTAAATCGCTAGCCCTCAATCTCTCCATTGAGCTCTCTCTTCACGCACTGATCTCTCTCTTCACTCTCTCTTTTTATCGACGATCTCTCTCTTCACCCTCTCTTTTTATCGACGATCGCTTCTATTATTTGAAAACCCTAAAGTCCTATATTCAAGGATAGATTTCTAGAAACTTAAAATTTTACTTCGACTAATAAAACTCTCCGAAAGTTTAAAGTCTCATTGATTTAAATCGTTCTTATCCACTTATTTTATATATATAAAATGTTGTTATTAGGGTTAATATCATCATAATTTTTTTTTTTTTTTTTTTTTTTTTTTTTTCTACGTTTTATTGCCACCTGCAAGAATCCTAATGAAAATAAATTCTATATGATTTTAATCTTAATTACTTCAAGAATCCTAGATGATCTTAGTTTTCTAAGTATAAATTCTAGATTTTCTTTTTTTTCCAGATAAGTGTAAATCAAGTTTGGAATCCACAAAAAAGGAAACTCTTGATTACCTACGAAAAACAACTATACATTGTCCCCGATTCATTGGATAGCCAAATATCCAGCCCCTTACTCTACTATGAAATAAGTGAGAGAGCTTAATTTTGGAGATTATAAAGTTAAATTTTATAGTCCAAAGCAATGCATAGTTTAATCAAGAGTTATATGTAACTTAAACAAAAAATAACAACTAAGTTGTTGTATTTATCTAAAAAATTGATAGAGATGTATGGAAAAAGTCGATAAGAATAATTATAATTTTGTGTCTATCCATGAGTTTTAAAAAAAATAAAAAATAAAAAATTAAATTAAAGATTGATATTAGTAGTTGTATACATGAACTATGATTTTAAAAAAAAAAAATTTACTTTGATATGAAAAATTAGTGTGAAACCAAAATTCTAATTCCCTATCTATCTCCCAAAAAAAAAAAATTTATAATTCCCTAGAAGGCTAGAATTCACAACAATCCCACCTTAATAATAATTATTATTTATTTTAATAATTTAAACAATACGTAGATGTACAAACTCATTAAGTTTCCCATAGGTATAAGAAAAATGTAGATATAATGATATACATCCACAATGATAATCTCAATGTGAACCGACAAGGCTATTTTGATCAATGAAATGGTAACCTAGTTCTTTCTAATTGTTCAACCTAGCATTTTAATAATTAAAAGATAGTAAAAAATAAATTAATAATAAAAGGATTAGGTGAAAATTTTGGACTATAATCAAATTATGATTTTTAGTAACTTAGAAATTAATAGTAAAAGAATTAGATGAAGAACTTGAATTGTAATCAAATTAAAATTTTTTATCAACTTAGAAATTACAGAAGAAGAAGATAAGAACAATATATATATATATATATATTAAAAAAAATTTGCAATTTGATAAAGCCACTTGGCACAATCAATTTCTAAACTCAATTTTTATTATACAGCATAATATATGATATGATGTATGATAATACAATGATATGATATTGTTAGGTTTTTAGACCCCTTGTCACAATATGTTTAACCTAATATTAAGCCAAGTTGATTAACAAGTTTTTTATTCAAGTCTAGGTTAAACAATTATGAGCAAAACAAATATAATGCGAAAAGTAAAGAACACAAAAAATTGATAATTCAGGAAAATCAAACAGGTAAAAAACTTGGGGAGGATTTGATTTAGCTATTCTCAAGATAAAAAAAACAGATCCACTATGAAAGAATTGAAGTTTTACAAAAAGATTTAAAACACTAACATTCTAATGCTACCTTGTGTAGAAAACTTACTACTGTGATCATGTGATAGCTCTGAATCCACATACTACTTCTTTCCTTGAATCTGCACTAAACACAAGTTCTTCTGCTTGTGACTTTGAGACTCCACTCGAAGGTTTTGTACTTTGAAGGATCTTTGTGCAACAATTAAATCACCACCAAAACTTGATTTTAGATCTAGACTTTGGTAGAGCTTTCCTTGTGTTTAAAGGTAAACATTTCTCAAATCTCACACTAGAGAAAACACAAAGCTATTGTTATATGAGCTTGGGCTGCATTTGAAACTTCTGCAGAATTTTCTGATCTACGATTCTCTATTGATCAAGCCTTGCAGTTTTACACAGTAAATTCCTGCAAAACACTTGATTCAAACTTACACTTAAACAAACTTTGGGCAAGTCTAAACCTAGACTCATTATTTTAATCATGGTTTGCTAACATATACAAATTGAAATTCTAATACATTTAATTCCTAAAGTCTTAGAACTTAACATATATGACTTTTTTTTTTAAATTTATTTACTTATTTATTCTTTGAATTCAGTACAATATTATTGCTTTGATTTTTTTTTTGGGGGAAAAATTAGCGGTGCAGATATTGGATAATAATAATTATTATCCAAGTCAATTGTACATTTCTTCTTTAAAAAAATAGTTAATTGTACATTGACATGTTTGGTGTAGAAATAAATCGGGATAAATTTGAAATCTTTCCCCCTTTGTCAAATTCGTGGCACTTGGCCCAATTCCTGATTTTATGAAGTGTTGTCTTCTTTATTGGCAGCTGATAAATATTTTTTAGTCATTGAAAAATATGTTTATATGTTTTTTATTTTTTAAATTTAGAGAATTGGCAATTAGAAGATGTCGCTTGAATGCTTTTTTTTTTTTTTTTGGATAGACGCTTGAATGAATTAATTGGTGGCACGTGAGGGCAAGTGTAGTACCAGATGTTGGTGAATTTTATCCGGCAGGATAGATGGGAGGGAGATCTTTCCGACGGTTGCAGCAGTGGCCTGATCGGAAATGCAGAAGCGACGACAGTGGCAAACAGTGGACTTTGGTGTACTGACAGCAACGGCGACAGTCAGTGAGAGATACAAGAAAAGCCAAGGCTGCAAATAGAGCACTCTACTCTAATCCATGTTAGAAATATTGAATCAATAGTATTGTACTTCTCAAATAATAAAATATACATGGGTGCTTTTATATATGAGACAAGGTGTGTAATTCAGGTACATGAACACACAAGATAAATAAGGTGGGCCTAAGAGCATTCACATTGAGAATGACATATGCCATAAGTTGGTTAAATTTAGCATAAAAGTCCAAAACCCACACGTTGTTATGTTGGTTCAATTTAGCATAAAAGCCCAAAACCCCCACATTATTCGGACTTGTAAAATCTGACTATTGCAAAAAAATTTGCAATTGTGCTACAATGCGATTCTAAATGTAAAATCGCTAAAACCAAAAAAATATTATTTTATTCTTTTTCACTTTTTCACTTTTTGCTTTCTCTCACTCTCAATTCTATTTCAGTGTTTCTCATTTACTCTCTCTCTCTCATAGAGCTCCTCCCTCCTTAGTCCTCACTCTCTCTCATCTCACATCTCTCTTTCTCGTTCAAAGCTTGCACCGAAGCTGGGTTAGGTTTGTGGTCACGGCATGGCGATTGGCGTGGATTTTGGATTTTGGATCGGTGTGGATTGACGAATATCTGAGATCGTGGTGGGTTGTGTTTGGATCGATGAGCTATATGGGTCATGGGGTTAGGTGGTGGGTTTGGAGTTGTGGGTCAGGTGATGCGTTTGGATAGGTGGATCGGTGTATCATAAGTCAGGTGGTGACATGGGTTTGGATCGGTGGAGATTGGTGGGTTTCTCGGTGGGTTTCTTAGTAGGTGGCATGGTGGCAGCATGGTGGCTTTTTTTTTTTTTTTTTAATAAATTTGTTGTGGCCAGTACTAGGAACAAAGGGATGTTAGTAGTGTTGTAAAATGGAGTTTTGGTTTCGGTGGGATTTTGGTGGGCATTGGTTTTTTTTTTTTTTTTTTTAATAAATTTGTTGTGGCCAGTACTAGGAACAAAGGGATGTTAGTAGTGTTGTAAAATGGAGTTTTGGTTTCGGTGGGATTTTGGTGGGCATTGGGCAATGGTGGCGTGGTGGGCATTGTGGTGTTGTGGTAGTGATTGGGTTGTTTGGTGGTTGAGAGAGGGATAGAGGTAGGGACAGAACTGAGAGAGAGGGGAGTGATATTATTTTTTTTTTTATTGTATAATTTATATAATTTTAATATGTTGTATTGTAAAATAAAAGTTGACATGTTGGGAGTATTGTAAAATGGTATAGTATAATTGATAAAATAGTTTTTTGAGATGGTAAAATAGGATACGATACAATTTTCGGATGGGGATGCTCTAAGGCATATCCCATTACATGTTAACAACCCAAAACCTTCATCACACTACTAACAATCTAAATAGAAATCACCCTTATATCGTACCTTGAGTTTCTGATTTCTTCATGGGGCCAAAGCCCATACATTGACTTCTAATAGACAAACATGTCCACAGGATATGAGAAGTAGTCTCAATGCTTTGGTAGCAAATTCCACCACTTTAGATGCTCATCAATTAACTCCTGTACAATTCTGACATCTCTATCTTACCTCTTTCTTCCATAATAGAGTGAGAGATAACCATGAGTCATTCCTAAGCCTAATTCTGATTTTTCGAATCCTAGAAGTCATTAAATAATGAAAGCATTAAGGAACAATCCCAAAGTATGTAATTAATAATGACCACAGATTGTTAAAAAATAAAATAAAAGAAAACCAGGAATAAAGTTAAAAGAATTGAAGCAAAATAATTCATAATGGAACAGATCAATCTTCAAAGCTCCATACAGTAAAAAGTTAAAGAAAATTAACTGTTTGTATCGGACTGAAAGAGAATTCAAAACATGAGCACAAGAATTGAAAGAAGCTCTAGAACATATGATTTTTTATTCAAAGCTGAAGAATTGAATTAGTTACCATGTACACTTGGAAGATCTGCCAAAACAAACAGTAGTACATCAAACTATATTTCCTCTAGGTGCAAAAATGTCTATCTTGGCCTTAATTACTAAAGATGAGATGTATGATATCGGTAACCAAAACTTTCCTCAATAAGACTACAGAATAGGAAAGAATATTACTAAACTCCCTTGAATCACTGTTAAATTGGTAAAAGATCGATGACAAATTGACAATGGCTTAACTGCATCCGGGATCTCCACCTGCAGCATCAGGTTCTTCATCAGGTCCACGTAGTACTGGTGCAATAATCCCCATTTTCAGTAACTTCCAATCTTCTTCTTTTTCGTTACTCCATAACTTGTGCGCTAAATTGAATGCCTTCTGATCACGAGCATCAGAAAAATTCTCACTCACACCCATCTTGGAATTAGTCTTCATGTACTTCTTTCTTAGCTTCACTATTACTTCAAGCAGCTTCTGATTACTGGTTTCGATTTGAAGCCAATTCTTGATGAACTTTTCTAAAGAAACAGAATCAAAATATGGGTACACCATATACGTCTCGTGGAAATTAACAAGGCTAGTCAAGAATCCAATCTCATGATCGATATCTGTAAGCACCATCTCAAGAAACGGTCTTGGAGGAGTGTCATCTTCATGGACCGTTGTCTTCTGCTTTTTCTCCATTCCCTGAGTGTTTTCTTCATCAGAGTCCTGGACTGGTCCTTTAGATGGTGACTCAGGAGGTGGTGAAACAGTCATAATGTCCACAAATTCGTCGTCTTCTTGTCCTTGTTCCTGTTCTCTGGGCTGTTCTGTAATAGCATGGGATGCATTGGGAGAAGCAGGAGTATGTTGATGATGTTCTTGTTGATGATCATCTTCTCTCTGTGGCTGTTCAGGGAGTTCTTGAAAGATCGGAACTTCTAGTTCGTGTCCTTCTTGTCCTTGTTCGAGTTCTCTACTTGCATGGGATGCATTGGGAGAAGTAGCAGTATCTACTTCTTCTTCTGACAGGTTCGGAACTTCTTGATCGTGTTCATCTTCATCTTCTTCTTCTTCCTCCTGGGTCGTGTCTTGGATTGGAGATCCTTCACTTTGTTCTGACATTTTTGCTCCGAGAGATTGTGTATACAAGCAAGCAAGTCTTATGATTTTCAGTTGAGTGGGTGTGTCAGTCATTCATAAAGTTTGTTAAAGAGTAGAGAAGGAGATATAGTTGTGAGTTGCAACTGTAAAAAACGGTGGCAAGCCAAGTCGGTTTGAGCCTTTGAGGAATACATTGGCAATAGAAGAACTTATCTTATCAACACAGCCCAATTCTAGTCCATTCCTGATGACACAACCCGTGACCCGTGACTATAGTTAGTCTTTCTCTTTTGGTATTAATATATTTCTGGGCCTCTCTTTTGGGTCTGGGTTCTCAAAAAAAAAAAAATAGCCCAATTATGTTTTGTGCGAATAAACAAAAATTGAAACCAGGCCCGTAGCTGGATGTAATTCCCCTTTCTTTTGGACAATAAGGTCTAAGAAATAATAATAATAAGCTTATTTTTGTAGCAAAGAAAAAAAAAAAAAAAAAAACTAAAGTTGGTTGGAGAAAGCATTCTTCTGACGAGATCGGTAAGAGGGCTTCTGTGAATACGGAGGATTTGATTGAGAATCATAAGACTCTATTTTATTTTCATAAAAAAGAAAAAAAAATCATGAGTACTGACAGTATATGTTAAAGAATTATAAGAATAAAAAGTAAAGGTCACACAAATTACAAACTTCAAATTTCAATCTTAAAAGTTTTAAGTTCCAACACTAAAAAGATAGATAAATTTGCAAATTAACAAATCTTTTATAGACTACAAAAAGAAAATCATCCAAATTCTAAATTTACAAAGATTTTGCAAATGTTTAAATTGTATTAAGATAATGAAAAATGCCAAGCCCTTTAAAACTGATTGCAACTTGATCAACAAGGATGGACAATCCTAATCTCATCATATAGCAACATAATCACAAATAATCATAGTAACTTTAATAAATGTCAGTTATATTGCTTAGAGGCTATATGTACGATTTTACACTAATCTAAACTGATTCAATGTACGATTGTAAGGATTCTATAAAAAAAAAAGAATCATAGGATCTATTATTTAGGATTGCGATACTATGCCAATCCTACCTAATGAAAAATTCTACACTTAGCTAGATTATTTTTATACGGTAGGATTGTAGGATCTTAAGATTGTAAGATTTGAGATTATGATACGTACAACCATTGGTGCTAGCCTTACTGACATTAATTTTTTTTAGCATTAAACAATTATCGTAGATATGGAGTTTGAGAATTTTTTTTAATACTATATAATATGATATATTATTTTAAAATTTTGGCTGAGGAATTCATATTTTTCCCTGGAAAATTGTAAATCAGCTCCCCAAAACAAACACAGTGCAAAAGCAAACGGAAATATGAAAATGCAATGCACAAATAAGCATACAGACACTTGGGATGAATAATGCAACATTCATTGCAACCTTGAGAGTCAATTAAAAATGGATAATGACTAGTGCACACAAAGTACTCCCACGCCAATGTGGCATGCCACTTATTCTCCATCAATTCCATTTATGTCTATTTTCCAAATACAAATCATCTATACCACATTTTGAGTTCCACTTTATATTCCACAAATCACAATTTTTTCATGTATTTATTTTTTTCCATTTAAAAATTTGACTATTTTAACAAATTGTGATTAGTAGAATATAAAGTAGAATACAAAAAATAGTAAAGAGAATTTGTATTCCTATTTTCCACCATTTATTTTGTCATATTGTGTGTAATGAAGTGTGTGAAATAGAGATTGCCCAATAAAAATTGTCCAATGAAATATAAGGAAAATTGGAAAGTGCTATTGCAGAGGACACAAGAAAAACACTTGAAATCCCTCCTCTCTAAAACAGTACAAGTCTTGGGCTGTAAAAATTAAAAATTAAAATTATTAATACCAAATCTTCAAAGCTTTATACAGCAAAAAGTCGAAGAAAATTCTGTAACAGTTTGTATCAGAATGAAAGAACATGTGCACAAGAATTGAAAGAAGAAGCTCGAGGACATGTGATTTAATATTTAAAGCTGAATCAAATTAGTCATCACCATGTACATTTAAAAGATTTCATCACACTGCTAACAATCTAAATAAAAACCACCCTCATATTGTACCTGGAGTTTCTGAATTCTTCTTGGGGCCAAAGCCCATACATTGACCGCTAATTGACATACATGTCCGTAGGATATGAGAAGTAGTCTCAATGCTTTGGTAGCATATTCCACCACTTTAGGTCCTCATCAAATAACTCCTCTACCATTGTGACATCTATCTCACCTCTTTCTATCATAATAGAGAGAGATAACCATGTGTCATTCCAAAGCCTAATTCTGATTTTAAAGTTATAGCTGAATTCTAGTAGTCATTAAGTAACTAACTTACCATTCCTATTCTGTTTATTAATGCGCAGCATTAAGGAACAATCCCAAAGTACGTGATTAATAATAACTTAATTTGGATACCACAGATTGTTGAAAAAGAAATCTGGATACCACAGAAAACCAGGAATAAAATTAAAAGAATTGAAGCAAAATAAATCATAATGGAACAGATCAATCTTCAAAGCTTCATACAGCAAAAAGTTAAAGAAAATTAACTGTTTGTATTGGAATGAAAGAGAATTCACAACATGAGCGCAAGAATTCAAAGAAGAAGCTCTAGAACATATGATTTTTCATTCAAAGCTGAAGAATCGAATTAGTCACCATGTACAGTTGGAAGATTTTCCAAAACAAACAATAGTACATCAAACTAGATTTCCTCAAGGTGCAAAGATGTGTATCTCAGCCATTCTAAAGAAGATATGTATGATATTGGTAACCACAAATTTCCACAATCAGATTACAGAATAGGAAAGAATACTAAACACCCTCGAACTGTTATTAACTTGAAAAAAGATGACAAATTCAAATTGACAATGACTTAATAACTGGATCCGGGATCTTCACGAGCATTAGCCCCTTCAAAAGGTTGATCAGGTCCGCACAGCACTGGTGCAATAACCCCTAACTTCAGGAGCTTCCAATCTTCTTCTATTGCATCACTCCATATCTTGTGCGCCAGATTGAATGCCCTCTGATAACGTGGATCAATAAAATGCATACTCACATCCGTCTTGGCTTTAGTCTTTATGTATTTCTTTCTCAACTTCACTATTACATCAAGCATTTTCAGATGAGTGGTATCGATTTGAAGCCAATTTTTGATGAAATCCTGTAAGGCAAAGTATTCATAATATGGGTATCGCACATTCATATCATGGAAGTCAATAAAGCCATTCAAGAATCCAATCTCATAATTGATATCTGTCAACACCATCTCAAGAAATGATCTTGGAGTGTCATCGTCAGAGTCTTCATTAGAGTCTTGGACGGGACGCTTAGATGGTGTCTCTGGAGGTGGTGAAAGTGAAACATTGATATTGTCTTCGTTGTTGTCTTCTTTTTTCTCTTCTTGTTGTTCGTGTTCTTCTGCATGGCCAGCATGGGATGCATTGGGAGAAGTGGGAGTATGTTCTTCTTCATGATCATCTTCTCTCTGTTGCTGATGAGGGAGTTCTTGGAAGTTTTGAACTTCTTTTTCTTCTTCTTTTGCCTGGGTCACGTCTTGGATTGGAAATCTTTTACTTTGTTCAGACATTTTTCTCTCAGAGAGAGAGGGAGAGAAAGAGAGAGGGAGAGAATTTCCAATTACGTTAAGAGTACAAGCCTTACTTTTTTTCAGTTGAGTGGCATTCATTTATAAGTTCGTTAAAGAGAGGGGTATAGTTGTAAGTTTCAATTAACTGTAAAAATTGGTGCTAAACCAATTCGGTTCGAGGAAACCAATAAAACTGGATCAGATTCAGGTAGGCAATCCATGCTGGGCTTCTCAAGTTCTGAGAGCCGAATCAGGATTATTATTAATACCTACTCAAGTTGATTCCTAATGGGGTCAAAACTATGATTGAGCAATTTGAGCCATGTGGAACCATGTGTTAGCTGCTTTATGTAAAATTCATTGTGATCAATTTGCAACTTTTGTCAGTTTGTCACCAGTTTAAGCTATTCTAAAGCAAGAATTCCATAAAATTACTGCCATTTGATGAAGGTCCTTAGCATTTCTATATAGTATTTCAAAGCCTCGTTCTTTTTTTGAAGTGAAAGACACAAAGTTATAATTGGATAATGGTTGGGATTTCCCCTATCCATGTCCATGTAAAACTATAAGAGAAGTGGTTTGTATAGCAGTCTGTTTTGCATGTGCTTCTTCGAGAAGATAACCTCATGGAAATAAACATGGGTTGTTTGACAGGTACTCTTTGAGGAGGAGGTGTTTGATTCCTTCTATTGAGACAAGTACTTGTGACCCCCATTAGATTTGGCCAATTCCAATCCACAAAGCAGTGCCACTACTTTCGTAGATACATCGAGCTACTGTAACCAATCCATTCTCATTAATTCCAAAACAACATTCCAATTCGAATACACAATATATTGTACACAAAAAGTGGCAAACTCATAGGCTAGCGCATGAGCATTCCACTTGATACTCTGCTGTAACAGGTTGCCTAGCCAACTCATAGGCTAATCCAACCTTTAAGTGACCATTCCTGAAATTAATCTAAATTAGCAGATCTGATGAACTAAGGTTCCCCAATGGGATTGACCTAAACGATTTGTCTACCAGAGGTTCATTCCACCACTTTAGATACACATCAGTTAACTCTCCTACCATTGTGACATTAATCTCACCTCTTTCTTCCATAATAGACTGAGATAACCATGTCCATTAGTCTTTCCAAAGCCTCATTTAATGACTAAACTATTCTGTTAATTAATGCAAAGCATTAAAAAAGAAAATTCCCAAAGTAATAATAACCTAATCTGGATACAACAGATTGATCAAAAAATAAAATAAACATCTGGATACCACAGAAAACCAGAAAATAAAGTTAAATGAATAGAAGCAGAGAATAATTCATAAAGAACAGATCAAAGCTCCATACAGCAGAAAGTTAAAGAAAATTAAATGTTTGTATCGGAATGAAAGAACATTCACAACATGAGCATAAGAATTGAAATAAGAAGCTCTAGAACAAATGATTTTTATATTCAAAGCAGAATCAAATTAGTCACCATGTACACTAGGAGGATTTCCCAAAACAAAAAGTACATCAACTAGGTTTCCTCTAGGTACAAAAATGTGTATCTCAGCCATACAAAAGAAGAGATGTATAAGCTATTAAAAAGAAGCCATATCAAATTCCATTAAAAGAACACCATGCACTAAGCTATTAAAAATGGACGATTAGGCTTTGTTTGTGTGGGATTGAATCACTATGAACTAATACTAAACACCCTCGAATCATTATTAACTTGGTGAAAGATCGATGACAAATTGACAATGGCTTAACTGCATCCGGGATCTCCACCACCACCTGCACAATCAGGTTCTTCATCATCAGGTCCATGTAGTACTGGTGCAATAATCCCCATTTTCAGAAATTTCCAGTCTTCTTCTTTTTCACTACTCCATAACTTGTGTGCAAAATTGAATGCCATCTGATCACGAGTATCAGAAAAATTCTCACTTGCACCCATCTTGGTATTAGCATTCATGTATTTCTCTCGCAGCTTCACTATTACTTCAAGCAGTTGCTGATTACTGGTTTCGATTTGAAGCCAATTCTTGATGAAATGTTCCAAAGAAACGGAATCAGAATATGGGTATAACATATACTTTTCGTGGAAATTAACAATGCTAGTCAAGAATCCAGTCTCATGATCGACATCTGTCAGCACCATCTCAAGAAACGTTCTTGGAGGAGTGTCATCTTCAGGGACCTTTGTCTTCAGCCTTTTCTCCATTCTCTGAGTGTTTTCTTCATCAGAATCATGGAATGGACGTTTGGATGGTGACTCTGGAGAAGGTGAAACAGCCATAAGGTCCATATATTCGTCTTCTTCATCCTCTATTTTCTCTGCATGGGATGCATCAGGAGGAATAGAAGTAGGATTCTCTGGGACGTTCGGAACTTCTTCTTCTTGCATTGGAGATCCTTCACTTTCTTCTGACACTTTTCACTCTGAGAGAGAGAGAAGGAAAAAGATTTGTGTGCAGAAGCGTTGTTATTTCCAGTTGAGTGGCAGTGGTATTTATAAAGTTCGTTAAAGAGAAGAGAGGGAAATATAGTTGTAAGTTGTAACCGTTAAAAAATGGTGGCAAACCATGTCGGTTTGTCAAGCTAGCGTGCTGAGTCAGAACTATAAATTCATATGAGGGAAAAAGAATCTCATTGTTCATTTTTGGAATTTTTTTTTTCCCAATGTATAGTATCTGGTTAAACCTTAAACATTGGTTTACTGTAGTTAATACTTTTTAAACAGATAGCCTACAGGGGAAAGAGCTAATTAAACTGCCCTGAGTTCTTGGATATAATTATTTTGAACAAATTTTATTAATTCATTATATACTATAAATCAATTTATAACTTTTCAAATTTCACTTTTATAGTTTTTTTTGGGGGGATTTTAAAAGTTTTATGCTCATAATGAAATTTATTTTCTAAGTCGAGATACAAAAGCACAAATACAATTGATCTCTCATCTCTCATTCATTCTTCATCTCTCATTCGTTCTTCTTTGATCTATAAAAAGCACAAAAAAATTTCTCCCACTCTATTACGAGCCTTCCAAATACACTTGTCTCATAAGAGCTCTCTCTCTCTCTCTCTCTCTCTCTCTCTCTCTCTCCAGTTTTTAACATGTACTACACCTTTTCTTCTAAAACAAAATTTAGATATGTGTTTGGAAATACTATTTAAAATACACTAAAACCATTTTTTTGGAACACTATAAATTTAGATTTTATGCCAAAAAAAAAAAAAGAGTAAACTTTGTTACCTAATTACTAGCATCAATTTCTTTTAATACTTTTACGAAACATACATAATTCGGATTGGAATTGGTTTAAATAAGAATGATAATATTGTGTTTATTATATGTCTACTCAATAGATTAGTTTTTATTTTTATTTTTTATACTTTGATAAATAAAAAAAGGCAAAAGATAATTTTTTTTTATAGAAACAAACTAACCGTTAAACACACACACATACAGGGACGTAGCTGTTCATTGACTAAGGAGGGCAATGGCCCCCCCCTAGATTTTTTTTTTTTTTTTTAAAAATATCATAATAGTATATATATTCTGAATTTTTTCTCTCTCTCTCTCTCTCTCTCTCTCTCTCTCTCTCTCTCTCTCTCTCTCTCTCCAGTTTTTAACATGTATTACACCTTTTCTTCTAAAAGAAAATTTAGGTATGTGTTAGGAAATACTATTCAAAATACACTGAAACCATTTTTTTGGAACACTATAAATTTGATTTTATGCCAAAAAAAAAAAAAAAAGAGTAAACTTTGTTACCTAATGACTAGCATCAATTTCTTTTAATACTTTTACAAAACATACATAATTCGGATTTGAATTGGTTTCAATGAGAATGATAATATTGTGTTTATTATATATCTACTCAATAGATTAGTTTTTATTTTTATTTTTTATACTTTGATAAATAAATAAAGGGCAAAATATAATTTTTTTTTTATAGAAACAAACTAACGGTTAAACACACACATACATACTTAATTATACTCTCGCACCAACTAGTTTAAACAAAATATATACTAGTAACTAGTTTAAGCAAAATATACACTAGTTGAGTTGTGTACAAATATAGCAAAAAACTTCCTTATAGTGTGTGAAAATATAGCAGTGAGCAAGTGTAAGACTGCTCGAGACTCTAAATTTGGGAGGGGGAAGGCAATATGTGAAAACACACGAAACCAGTGACGCAACGAGGTAGCTCATGACACAAGGCCTAAACACACTCACTATTGCATCAATACAGTAGAAATGATGATTTCGCCAGTTCCTTTGCACAAGATCAAGTATTTATTGGACTCAGATTGGTATTTGCAATTTTTGATAGCCTTTAGAAGCATTATTGGAGGTGCTGGAGGAGTTTTGATTGTGCCGCCTCAATAGTACTGTACAAAACAATGTTGGTTGCGTCTGTTTGATGGCATTGCCGTATTAGACAAAATAACCTTCTAATATTCTCTCTCTCTCTCTCCATATATATATATATATATATATACACGAGGAATGATATGTCTACAACATTTTTACAATAAATCCTAAGTAGCAGGTTATTACTGGTTGTTATTATTGAAGCAAAAAAGTAGTCTTAGTGTAAATTTCAAATTTGAACCAATAACAACTAACCATCTATGATTTGTTGTAAAAATGTTATAAAATTGTTGTGGACATAGCATCTCTCATATATACACACACACCAAACTTCAATTTGTAAAATTAAAACAACTCTGGTCTTTTGTATACCAAATTTAGAAAATTAACAATTTTTTGTGGTGGGCTAGTTAGAGAGAGAGAGAGAGAGAGATCTTGGATGAGTTTGGGGTTTGGGTTTTATGAGAATGCTTTTGTACCACTTTTGTAATATCTTTTTTTCTAAGGACCTGTTTGGATTAAAATGGGAGGGAGAGAGAGCAAAGAAAAGTAGAGTAAAGTTCAGTAAAAATTAAGTCCAGTTAACTCCATTCTACTCTCTCTCAATATCATAAATGAAAATTTCTCCTCAAACTACATATGTGATTAATTTATATTTTTTCTTTCTTAAATCCACTCTTTTTAACTACACAAAACACAGATATCGAAAACTTAAGCTATCTCGACAATATCATAATTAAAGAACATGCAAAACATGAGCACAAGAAAATCTAGAGCATGATTTTATTTTTAAAGCTCAAATTAGTACCATGTACATTTAGAAGATTTCCCAAATCAAACAATACATCAACCGAATTACTCTAGGTTCTAGGTACAACAATGTGCATTTCAGCCATACTAAAGAAGCAATGTATGATATTGGAAATCAAAATCTCCTTAATCAGTTTACAGAATAGGAAAGAATACCAAGCACCCTTGAATTATTATTAACTAGGCAAACATCTAACTTGGTAAAGATGACAAATTGACAATGACTAAACTGCATATACATAGGGTGCAATTTCTTCCGATGTAATCATAATAGTGTCCACTCGTTATTCTTCTTCTTCTTCATCTTTATTTTCAGAGGTGAAGGAACAGAGATGGTATTCACTTCTTCTTCTTCTTTCTCTTCCTGTCCTTGTTCTTGTTCTTGTTCTTGTTCTCTTGCATGGGATGCATCGAGGCGAGAAGTAGTAGTATCTTCTTCTTCTCTCTGTTGTTGTTGAGGGAATCCTTGGAGGTTCTGAGCTTCTTGTTCTTGTTTGTGTTCTGCTATGGTCTGTTCTTCTGCATGGGATTCATTGAGAGAAGTAGCAGTATTCCGAAAATGTATGTCAAGTTGTTCTGCTATGGTCTTATCTTCTTCCACTTCTTCTCCAGGGACCTTTGTCTTAAGCTTTTTCTCATTTCCCTGAGTGCTTTCTGCATCAAAGACATCCTGGAATGGACGTTTAGATGGTGACTCAGGCGGTGGTGTAAAAGTCATAATGTCCACTTCTTCGTCTTCATCTTCTTCTTCTTCGCTTTCGTCTTCGTCTTCATCTTCCTCTTCTTCGCTTTCTTCCTCGCTTTCGTCTTCGTCTTCGCTTTCTTCTTCGTCTTCTTCTTCTTCTTCTTGTCCTTGTTCTGGTTTTCTAATTGCATCGGATTCATCAGGAGGAATATTAGAAGTAGGAATATCTGGGAGATTCTGAACTTCTTGTTAGTCTTCTTCTTCTTCTTCTTCTTCTTCTTCTTCTTCTACTTGGGCCATGTCTTGTATTGGAGATCCTTCACTTTCTTCTGACATTTTTCACTCACAGAGAGAGAGAGAGAGAGAATGAAGGAAAAAGATATGCTTATAAAAGCGTTGTGAATTCCAGTTGAGTGGAAGTGGCATTCATATATAAAGTTCGTTAGAGAGGAGAGGGAAATATCGTTGTAAGTTGTAACCGTTAAAAATGGTGGCTAACCAAGTCAGTTTGTCAAGCTGTGCTGAGTCAGAAATATAACTAATATCAAATCAAGGATTTTTTTTTTTGAGAAGAAAATATCAAATCAAATTAGTTTCTAAAATATTGAGCTCTACAATTTAGTACAAACTATATATTGGACAAGTCTTGGTCCGTAAATATGGGGAAAGATATATATATATATATATTTTTTGATTTGTATGCGGAAAGATATTGATCTTAAAGAAGTGTTACGTTCATATTATTTTAACAACACTTTCACAATAAATTATAGGTGATAATTTGTTATTGGTTTTTATTTAAATTCACAAATAAAATTACTTTTTTGTCTACTCGTAACAATTAATAACAATATGCCACTTAAAATTTGTTGTGAAATAATTATGAAAATATTGTGAACGTAACATTTTAGCATTTTTCTCAATGCTAATGAAAATGCTAAAGCTACAATTTTTTTTTTTTTTTTTTTACAAATTATTGATATAATAAACAGTTATTGGCAAGTAAAAAAATAATGTCAACGATAGGCCTAAATGAGAATTAGTAAAAATTTATCATATCAACGGTTTGTAAAATTGTTATGAAATAATTTGTATTTGTCAGCATTACTCAATAACTAACAAGAATTAGCATTCAGATGAAAATTTTTCAATAAGTTCAATGCTTTTAACAACTCACCCCATCATAGGTAAATGACCTTGAGTTCTATGCTGATTCACACCATACTTAGACTTTAATTTAAAGCAATTAGAGCGAGTGTGTCTAGTAAGACTACAATGGTGGCAAAAATAAGTTGTCTTAGCCTTTCACAAGTATTTTTTTTTTTTTTCCAGGTTTAGGTCTAGTGATGAATGCAAACTGAGACCTAAGCTTAAATCAATTTGGTAAGATGACGGATAACACCACAATGAAGATAAGAAGGCACAAACTTAAATCTACCCTATTGCCTAGGTACTGGCGGTTCTACATTGTGACCACCCTAACTTGCAAAAAAAATGTATATATACACTTACTTAATAATAATTATATGCTAAACTAATTTATTGTGACCACTCTAATAAAAATATTGAACACCCTGACTTGAAAATTAAAAAATTTGGGCTAACAAAAATAAGAGTAATACTATATTTATAACATTTTTTACAATAATTTAAAAAAAAATTCAATATAGTTAGCTGTTATTGATTCTAATTTGGTTCTAATACTGATATTATTTTTTTACCCACTAATAATAGCTTTTTGCATAAGATTTATTGTAAAAATGTAGTGAACGTATCACTCCAAAATTAATTATGCCCCCCAAACATAATCCTTAATCCTTTTTTTTTTAAGGCTTAAATAACAACAATAAATATTAGCCCAAATAACTACAAACATAAATCAAACAAAAATAAGACAAGATCAAACAACAACAAGTGCACAAATTATTCAACAAAAAGTCTATTATAAAACAAAAAGATAAAAATGGCTAATCATTTAAATTTGTAACTCATTTAACCTATTCAATAAAAATAGTTCATAATTTCATTTTTCCTTAAAAAAATTTTTTTTTTTAAATATTGTGGTTGTGAATTCTCCTTAATGGTGACAACAGTTATATTTTTTTTGGCTTTGCTGTTGCAACAATTTTGCTCTCCTTAGCGACTTGACTTGTAGTTGTAGCAAATTTTCTCTCTCTCTCTCTCTCTCTCTCTCTCTCTCTCTCTCTCTCTCTCTCTCTCATTGCAGAATTTTTCACTTAATTTATTACTCATTTCAGCATTATCAGTTCCCACTTTATCTATTATTAGTATTTTTTTTCTTTATTAGTAAAAAGAAATTTAATACTTTGTGTATTTATGAGTTTTTATATGACATTAATATATTTAAGTTATCACTTTATTATATTTTGTATAATTAAAATTTTTTAGTTACCATCCTAAAAAATATTTCTATATAGCCACCGCTGTGCCCAGGGGGAGGATCTCTTTTCTAAAGATCCCTTGTCAATCCTAACCAAGTCATTCTTTCTTACACTCCTAACAACTAAGGATAAAAACGTACTTTTGTTTTTAGGAGTAAGGAATTTTTTTTTTTCTTGATTTTTTCCCTTAAATCGTCAAGTGGTGATTTCATTGTACATCCCTCAATCTAAGAGTTTAAGCATTGTTAGTTGAAAGTGCACTATGAGACTCACTATCCCGGGAAATATCCAAAAATTTTGGTCCCCTCAGGTGGTTGTGATTCTCATAATGATGTGTATTTGCAATTGATGCTATAACTATAAGTACATTCAAATTATTAACATAACTTACTCTGAGTGAGACTTTATCATTAAAATTTCAAGTACTACTCTGATTAAAACTTAACTACCAAAATTTAAAATATTTAAAAAGATTTCTTTATTTATTTTTATAATTTATTATAATTTTTGTTATAGTAATCGGTCTCACATGCTATGTTTTAAAGTAGGCTTTTTTGTTTATACTATTTATTTTACTATAGTATTTTAATTAAATTATCAACTAGTTTTAAAGTTTACATATCATTTTTTTACATTAATTCATGCACGATTGTAAATGTATAGTATTAATTCATTATGAAAGTAAAAAATTATGAACAATGAATGTATATCTGACCAAAGCACTACAGCATAGAAGAATTTGATAACTTAGACTGCATTTGGTAACTATACTTTTGGAATGCATCCAGCATACTAAGGATTTTGCATATAAAAGAGTGTTGTATCTCAACTAGTAGTAACTAGACTGATCAAATTAACCAAAAAAACAAAAAATAGGAATGCATTTTCAAAAATGGATTTTGAAAAAAAAGGCATTAATTCCTTTTTAGAAACTTCCTTTAAAATTATACTAAAACACTACTAAAAAATAATTATGTTAAATAGATTGTAGTTAGTTATGAATTCTTGTAGAATTCCATACATTTTTGAGAGAGAGAGAGAGAGAGAGAGAGAGATAAATGTTGCCAAACTAGGTGTTATATATATATACACAAGATAGAAGTTCTACTGTAATTTAATCTAAATGTATATGTGTATGAAACTCCCTCTTAGAAACTTGAGCCTTAACCATTGCCTCCAACACTCTACAAGTACTTATACTTGTAGAGTAACAATTGCGTCAAAGGTATGTGATGGTGGTGTCAAATCAAGTTGGTTTGTCAATCTTTGTGCCCAATTCAGAACTATTATTAATAACAAATTACCAACTCAAGTTAGTTTCTCAAAATCTCTAACCGACTTAATCAATTAATTTCCCTCTCATTTGGATAATAAACTCTTGTATTATTCAGAAATAGCAGTAATAATAATAACAACAATAAAGCTTCCTTTTGTAGCCACACACACACACACACACAAACCTAAAGTCTCTGGGAGAAAACATTCTTCTGTCAAACATGGGGTGCTGGCCTTACTGTCATTAATTTTGTTTGGCATCAAACTGTTATCACAGACATAATAATAAGATACATTATTTTAAAATTGGCTAAGAAATTTATTATTTGGTCCCCTTCCAAATTTAAAATTAGCTCCCACAAATCCTGGCCGCTAACCCATATATATGGTTATGGCTCATCATCCAAAACAAAAATATAAATCCATTTTTATTAACAAATAAAAATGAACCCCCCCATGGTTTCAAAAAATTATATATATATATTTTTTTTTTTTTAAATCTCCACTCAAAATAAACGGAAATAACTTATACACTATAACCATATGTTCTTAATAATATTTTAATTTGCTTATATGAGACCCACAAAACTGAATTATGTAACCATAATTTTGCAAAAAACAATTATAATAATACATTATGATGCAGTTACCCCGTGACTGACTTAATGCAGCACATATGTGACGTGTAAGAGCACAAATAGAAAACTCTATCAAATGATCCGCACTCGTTTGAAATTAAAACTCAATTATCGAAAATTAATTGTAGAAATAGCAGCACATGTTCCACACACTCATTTAACCAAATTTACCCTAGTTAAGCAGTGCACAAATTATAGCAAAAACTTGGCAGTAGTGTGTGAAAATAAAGCAGTGAGCAAGTTTAAGATCTTAAATGTGGATTTTAGTTAACTCAACTTATAATATCTCATATCGTCGAATAAGACATTTGAAGCTTGAACTTCGCCTACACCAAAACTAATTAGTATCTTGGGCCTAATAGTAAAGATAAGTTATCATGGAATTGACATAGTGTGAAATTCTATTGTATCAATAAAAATAAAAAATAAAAAAGTATAAAACCATAAATTTGTGAGAAAGTGTTAGGGATAAGGCAATATGTGAAATCACATGAAACCAGTGATGCAACTAGCATAGCCGAAAAGACAAGGCCTAAACACACTCACTACTGCATCAATACAACATATAAGATGATTGCCCCGGTTTCTATGCACAAGTTCAAGTCTTTGTTGGACTTGATTGGTGTTTGCAATTTGTGATAACCATTAAAAGCTTTGTTGGAGGTACTAGACGAGCTTTTGTTTGTGTTGCTTGATCTAATTTAAGTCAAGGTAGAGATTTGTTGATTCATGGCTTGAATGTTGTACAAAACAATGTCAGTTGTGCTTGTTTAATGTTAGACAAAATAACTTTGACCTATTCTTTACAGAATTCTGCAGCTTGCGCAAAGAGCACAAAAAGACTTCAGTTTGTAACGTTAACACAACTTTGGTCTTTTGTACACCAGTTTTAAAGAATTATCAATTTTGTGGTGTGCTAGTTGTGGTGAGAGAGAATCCTTTGAATGAATTTGGGGTTTGGATTTTATGAGGGTGCTTTTGTTCCACCTTTGTAATCTCTCTTTTTTTGTGCAAGTGAAAATTTCTTCTCCATGCTGCCTATATGTGATTTTTTTTTTTTTTTTTTCTATTTCCATTTTTAAGTCATATAAACCCAATATTTTTAACTACACATAACAAATAGATATCAAAATTTCTGCTATTTCAATACTATCAGAATCAAAGAACATATACAAGAAACTCTAGAACATTTGATTTTATTTTCAAAGATGAATCAAAATAGTGACCATATACATTTAGATGATTTCCCAAAACAAACAGTACATCAACAGAATTCCACAAGGTTCTAGGTGCAACAATGTGCATTTCAGCCATACTGAAGAAGCAATGTATGATATTTATGACCAAAATCTCCTCAATCAGATAGATTACAGAATAGGAAAGAACACTAAACACCCTTGAATTATCAATATTGCATCAATCAATTGCCGTGGAATAGTATTTGACTGCAAGCCAATTTTTTATGAAATCATCTACAGCAATGTAATCATAATATGGGTATCGCGCATTATTATTGTAGTAATCAATAATGCAATTCAAGAATCCAATCTCATAATCAAAATCTCTTAAGAAATGGTCTTGGAGGCTTATTGCGAGTGACCTTTTTCCTAGTCTTCATCTTCATCTTCATTTTCATCTTCTTCATCATCATCATCATCTTCATGTTCATGTTCATCATCATCATTACCTTCACCTTCATCTTCATCGACATCATCACCTTCACCTTCATCTTCATCTTCATCATCACCTTCGCCTTCATCTTCATCGACATCATCACCTTCATCTTCATCGACATCATCACCTTCACCTTCATCTTCATCTTCATCATCACCTTCGCCTTCATCTTCATCGACATCATCACCTTCATCTTCATCTTCATCATCACCTTCGCCTTCACCTTCACCTTCCTGTTCTTGTTCTTGTTCTCTTGCATGGGATGCATTAGGGTGAGAAGTAGCAGTATCTTCTTCTTCTGCTTCTTCTCTAGGGAGCTTTCTCTTAAGCTTTTTCTCATTTCCTTTAGTGCTTTCTGCATAAAAGACGTCCTGGACTGGACGTTTAGATGGTAACTCTCGCGGTGGTGTAAAAGTCATAATGTCCATGTCTTCATCTTCTCCTTCACCTTCGTCTTCTTCTCCGACTCTATCTTCTTCATCTTCTTCCTCGCCATCGTCTTCTTCTCCATCTTCATCTTCTCCTTCACCTTCGTCTTCTTCTCCGTCTCTATCTTCTTCATCTTCTTCCTCGCCATCGTCTTCTTCTCCATCTCCATCTTCTTCTTCACCTACATCCTCTTCTCCGTCTCCATCTTCTTCTTCGGCTTCGTCTTCTTCTCCTTCTTCTCCGTCTCCATCTTCTTCTTCGCCTTCGCCTTCGTCTTTATCTTCTTCTTCTTCTTGTCCTTGTTCCGGTTTTCTAATTGCATCGGATACATAGGGAGGACTTGAAGTAGGAGCATCTGGGAGGTTCGAAAATTCTTGTTCGTATTCTTCTTCTTGAGATCCATCAAGAGGACTCCAAGTAGGAGTATCTGGGAGGTACGAAACTTCTTGTTTGTGTTCCTCTTCTTCTTCTTCTTGATATCCATCGGGAGGACTATAAGTAGGAGTATCTGGGAGGTACGAAACTTCTTGTTTGTGTTCCTCTTCGTCTTCTTCTTCTTGATATCCATAGGGAGGACTACAAGTAGGAGTATCTGGGAGGTTTGAAACTTCTTGTTCGTGTTCGTGTTCTTCTTCTTCTTCTTGAGATCCTTCACTTTCTTCTATTTTCTCTTCTTGTTCTTGTTCCTGTTCTGTAATTGCATGGGATGCATCTGGAGGAGTAGACGTAGGAGTATCTGGGAGGTTCGGAACTTCTTCTTCTTGTTGGGTCATGCGTTGCATTGGAGATCCTTCACTTTCTTCTGACATTTTTCACTCAGAGAGAGAGAAAGAGAGGGGAAGAGAGATAAAGAAGGAAAAAGATTTGTGTATAGAAGCTTTGTGATTTCCAGTTGAGTGGCAGTGGTATTTATAAAGTTAGTTCGTTAGGAAAAGAGTAGAGAGGGAAGTATAGTTGTAACTATAAAAAAAAATGGTGCCAAACCAAGTCGGTTTGTCAATATTTGAGCCCAATTCAGAACTATTATCGATACCAAGTTAGTTTATAATAAAATTCTAAACAGACTCAATATTGAGCTCTACCAATCAGGCAATCTTTCTCTATAGGCGACTTGGGCCTATAACTGGATGTAATTTCCGTCACTTTTGAACAATAAAGTCTCATATTATTCCCCAAAAAAAAAAAAAAGTCTCATATTATTCAGAAATAATCATAATAAAAAATAAAAATTAAATAAGGCTTGATTTTGTAGCAAAATAATTTTTTTTATTATAAACCAGTCTAAAGTCAGTTGGGGAAAACATTCTTCTGTCAAAAATGGGATTCTTACTACCTTAATTTTGTTTGGATTCAAACTGTTATCACAGACATGGAATCTTTGAAAAAAATTTAATAGTTCACAATAATAAGATATATTTAAAAAAAAAAAAAAATGGGGTGCTTACTACAATAGTTGTCAAAGTCGCAATCCAGATCGTAAAATCGCACGATTTTACGATCCTATCTCACCAAAAAGTTTAAAATTGTAGCTGGATCGCAAAAATGGTAGGATCGTATGTAGAATCGTATAGGATCCTACCGATCCTACCATTTGGCTTGATTTTTTTTTTTTTTTTAAGTGGGATTCATTTGGGTAAAATAATCCACCTAAACCCACAAGCCCAACAAGTTAACAAAAGCCCAATAATAAATTGAAGTCCCAAATTTACCCCTATGTCAACATAAAATCTCAAAAAAACCTATAGTACTTAAGTTTAGCATTTTGGATGTTGATATTAGGAAAGATGTGATGATGAAATAGGATATAACAATGATAGTGATTAGATTAGAAGAACCTTAGAATGAGAATTCTCTTTTGAATTTCATATTTGTAATTAACTAGTTTACCTTAGATTGAGAATTCTCTTTTGGATTACATATTGTAAATTTGTAGTTAGCTAGTTTTTATATGCTAACTAGCCTAACTTATTTTGGATTTGAAACTTAGAATTTGGAAAACATTTTCCATATTTGTAGATAATATTTTGGTACTTAGTTGCTAATTAAACATGTATTGAACTTTTTAAATACATTATGTCAAAAGTTAAATATATTTTGCTTCATTTGAATGACATAAAAACGATGTAGTGTGTGCAAATTACATTTTATGATGCATTTTTTTTTAATTGATGAATTTATATTTTAAGTGATTATATAACATGTAAAGTCGCTATCAATAGATTTTTTGCTTAAAATCTAAAAATAAGTAGGATTTTGCGATCCATGATCTGATCCTACGATCCACGATCTTATCTACCTCCCACGATCCTACGTAGGATCCCGATTTTAACAACCTTGCTTACTACCATTAATTTTATTAGAGCACACACATATCAAGTGTAGCATGCGAAAGTCTTTCACTCAGCTGATCCACACTCGTTTGAACTCAAAATCTCAATGGTAGACAATTAAACTCAAAAATATTGTGGTAACATTTCTTAATTTTAATTTCTTATTATTCTTTATTTTATTTTTCCCATTATCTTATTTGGTTTCATCCAAATACATGTTACTTTTTTTTTCTTTTTTTTTTTCTTTTTTACTCTTTGTTTTTCTCCTCCACACACATATACTCCTCTTTATCTTCACTTGCATTTTTGTTTTTCTACTTCAGCTTTGTCTTTGTTTCTCTTTCACTCTATCTTCACCGCCGCCCCCACAACAGCCACATCGGCAAACACTGTAAACAAAATACCCCCAAAAATTTCATCAATTGCACCAAAATGCCCACAGATCGAAAAACACAAGCCCACTGCCCACAACAGATCAGAAAACACAAAAACAAACCCACATCGGCGCTAGGCATGAGATAGCAGAGAAAGGGTGGAGCTCAGAGGTTCGGCCTTTAAGGTGGAGATCTAGAGAGAGAAAATGCGAGATAGAGACCCACGTCGGTGCTGGGCATGAGATAGCAAAGAGAGAGGGGGGTGGAGTTGTGGAGGACACAAAGAGTGGTTGGCGTTGGGCTGGGGCTTCAATTGGCACTGGGCAGGGGCTTGGTTGGCGATAACGGGCAGAAATGGAAAAGAGGAGAGAAAAAAAAGAAAAGAAAAAAAATATTATTAAAATATTCTGATTCAATGTGAACGCAACATAAAATGGTTTTTTTTTTTTTTTTTTAACCTTTGAGCTATAGTGCACATCTAAAGATAAATGTGCACTGTAGCTGAGAAGCTAAAATTTTTAGGTTTAGCTCCACTACTGCAACTCTCTTTTTGTGTTTTGATGTAGCTAAAATAACTATATAGCTATTTAGCTACACTGCTGCAAATGCTCTTACTACCATTAATTTTGTTAGAGCACGTACATGTCAAGAGTAGCATGCAAAAGTCTTTCACTCAACTGATCCACACTCGTTTGAACTCAAAATCTCAATTGTAGACAATTAAACATAATAATACAAGCATAGGTTCCACACTCAATTAACCAAATTTGATTTGTGTACAAAATTTATCAAAAACTTCCTTGTAGTGTGTGAAAATATAGCAGTAAGTTCAAGACTTTAAATTTGTGTGGGGGAAAGCAATATAACATATATTATTTTAAAATTGGCTAAGAAATTTATTATTTGGTCCCCTGCCAAATTGAAAATTAGCTCCCACAAATCCAAAAATTATTTTTCTCCAAAAAAAAAAAATTCAAAAAATTAAAGTGACCGCTAACCCATATATGTGGTTGATGGCTAGCTCCTCATCCAAAACAAAAATAAAAAGCCATTTTTTTAACAAATAAAATGAATCCCTATTTCAAAAAAATCTCCACTCAAAATAAACGGAAATAACTTATACATTATAACCATATGTTCTTAATAATATTTTAATTTGCTTATACAAGACCCACAAAACTGAATTATGTAACCATAATTTTGCACACAAAAAAAAAAAACAATTATGATGCAGTTACCCCTGGACAGGGACGGAGCCAAGAATTTGAGTGAGGGGGGTTGGAGTATTGAACAAAACTCAGTTGTTAATCAACTTTTTATAATTTTGCTTAAGAATTTTTGGAAACTGAGGTACCATCATTTTATGGAATTAAAATATCAACAATTTTTGGAATTGAGATCAAGATTTTGAATTCTATTTCAAATTGACTATTGGAATGAAATACTTTGGTATCACAAGACACAATTATTAAACTAAATGAAAGTATAATTTATAATTAATTTAATATATTGTTTTACAAAAATCAAATATAATGATTAGATTGCTATTAAAAATAAAGCAAATGTGGCATTTTTGTAAATAAACAAACATGTAGGGTATTTTGTAAACTATAAATAAATCACTTTCTCTATTCCCAATCCCACCCATTCTTGTTTTTACTTTTTACCTCACATCTGGTCTTTAAACAAGTGTTAACTTTTTTTATATTTGCTTGCTCTTCTTTATCAATGTGCGTTCTAATAATCTTCTTCTTCGTCTCTTCTTTTTTTTTTTTTCCCCCGATTTGTCTTTTTTATGTTTTTGTTAAATGATGTTTTTCATATTGTTCTCACCTTCCTTCTCTCACTATGCCTCTTGATTATTTTAGTTAGACATTCTTCATATTTTTTTCTCCTTTGTTTTAAACAGAGATGAACTACAGCATGTGCAGTGGTTCACAGAGTAGCCAACCATAAATTTATTTGGGTCCAAAATGCCAGAAGTGAGCTGATAATAAGCAAAGAGAGACCAATGATGATCAATTTTTTTTGGGGGGGGGGGGGTGGCGCTAATTGCATGGCCCCCTTTGGTCAAAGAGTAGCTCCGTCCCTGCCCCTGGACTAACTTAATCCAACACATATGACATATGTGACATGTTAGAGCACATATATATTAAGTGTAGCCTGCAAAACTCTTTGGCTCAAATGATCCACACTCGTTTGAAATTAAAACTCAATTATCAACAATTAAATTTAGAAATACCACCACATGATCCACATACTCATTTAACCAAATTTACCTTAGTTAAGTAGTGCACAAATTATAGCAAAAACTTTGTAGTAATGTGTGAAAATAAAGCAGTAAGCAAGTTTAAGATCTAAAATGTGGGTTTTAGTTAACTCAACTAATAACGTCTCATATCATCGAATAAGATATTTAAAATTTGAACCTCGCTTACACAAAAACTAATTAGATTCTTAGGTCTAATGATAAAGAGAAATTATCATGGAATAGACATAGTGTAAAATTCTATTGTATGGGAAAAATGCTCATACACCCTCTAAACTGGCCAAGACACTTCCTGAACTATTATATAGGTCAATTTACTCCCTAAACTATACATACATGTCAAATCAATATTTCAGTTAGTCCAACATTAAAACACTAACAGAATGGGCATGTGAGATGCACATGTTGCTCATAAAACAAATTCAATCAAACATAGAAAAGATAGAAAGCAGAGAGAGGAGAGACCTATACCAGCAAAGAAGAGAGAGGATAGACCACAGCCACCGCTCCCCGCTGTCTCGCAGCCCTTCTACTGGCGGCGCCGTGGTGGTTTTTTTTTTTTTTTTTTCCTTTCATTCATTCCCTTAGCTGTTCATGAAATTGCTAATTTGTAGATGGCTGGCTAAAGAGCTCTGGGGGACAATTGTAAATGAGAAGCCTTTTTTAGCGTTACTTATCATTGGAACTATAATCTATGGCTATGGTCCATTGCATGCTAAAAATTGATGGTAGTGAAATACAAAAAATCTTAGAATTTAAATCTACAAAGAAACTTTTTTCTTTTTTTTTTTTACGAATTTCTATAATAGAAATTCTTGGTTTGGTTTAATTTTTGGGTTGGGTCTCTGTGAGCTTGTTTGTTCAATTTTCTGAGTATGAGTTGTTGCTTTCGAGTATGCCATAGAGATGTTTGATTAAATGCTTGAGAGAGATATGACCTATTGTGTTAGATGAAATACTTTTACAATGAGCTAATTTTAATTGAAATTGATTGTTAGAAGTTGGTGGGGAACATAGTAGAATATATTTGATTAAAGCTCTATTAGGTGGATGATAAATGCTTAGAAGGACCATGCCCTGCTGGAGCACCAGTTGTTGTTCGTACTTGAGAATCGGTTCAATGTGTTTTGCTTTGTTGCTTTGAGGCTTTTGATATCAACTGCTACCCACCTTTTTTGCACGTTAGCTATGAATGTATGTTTTGACTGATATGGCTTACACCTATTTTAGTATTACATGATTTCTTTAAGGCTTTGCCCTATTGCTTTGAGGGGCGACAACTGTTGCAAAGCACTGAAGTTTCTTATGGAAGTAATGTTGTCGTTAAGTATCATTAGACTTTAATTTTTCTTCATTATAGATTGCTGCTGAAGTTTTTTTTTGATGTTCAAAATTTTTAGTAGACTGGTTGTTGGATTGTGTGTTTTATCAAAACTATGATTCAGATCAAAAAGCAAGAAAAGGAATGAGACAGAAGAAGAAAGAAATGCAGAGATAAGATGACCGACAGCTTAACATTGTAGCTTTGGTTGTACAGTGTAACTTGATTAAACACTTGCAGTTTAGTGATGTATTTAAGTGAGAATTGTTCACACGTGACTCAACTAACAAGCACACGTGTTGTAATTGTTTCCACATAGTTTGGGATATTTTTGTTTGCTATGTTTTCTGTATTTAGACACAGATCATTGTACAAATTCATTCAATTGAGTAATATACAAAACTTTCTTCATTCCAAGATTCTCTCTAGCTAGAGCTTCCTCTCTTCTTTCCATTCTTTCAATTCTTGGCTCTCTGTACTTTCTTATATGGTATCAGAGCTTGACCCCTCGTTAATGGCGTCAAATACTACTTTGTCTTCTTCTACACGAGAGCTTTCTCCATTGGAAGATCTTGGAAGCCTGTTTTTGTTGCACCATGGTGAATCTCCTGGTGCGATCCTAGTTGTTCAACCTCTTACTGAGGATAACTACCCTAATTGGGCCAGAGCAATGAGGATGGCCCTAGATGCTAAGAGTAAGCTCGGATTTGTAGATGGATCTATCGCTGCATCAATGGCAATTACACCACTTGAGAAAAAGGCATGGTCGAAGTGCAATTCAATGATCTCATCATAGATCTTGAATTCAGTTTCACCTTATATTACTGCTAGTGTCATTTACAAAGACACAACTTTTGAGGTCTGGAATGCTCTCAAGAATTGATTTCTACAAGCAAATGGACCAAGGATTTCTCAACTTCAGAAGCAAATTTCCTCTGTGATGCAAGGAGATTCTACAATGACAAGCTTCTTCACTGATCTTCAAGCCTTTTGGGATCAACTGTTGAATATAAGGCCTTTGCCATCGTGTTCATGTGGAAAATGTACTTATGGTGTGAATGAGAAGATTGTGCATCTTCACCACCAAGATTCAATCATGCAATTTTTTAATGGATTGAATGATTGTTACTCACAAGTCAAGACTCAAATTCTCATGATGGAACCTGTTCCATGTGTGGATAAGACTTTTTCTTTGGTAATCCAAGAGGAAAGGCAACGAATTTCCAGTGTTCATGCCACTCCTTCAGTGGAATCCACTGCTCTGGTTGTCAAGAATCAAGTCTTTAATCAAGGTTCTTTTCCTGGCAAGAATTTCAAAGGGAATGTTCGAAAGGGAAGACCTATGTGTAGCTATTATGGAAAGGTTGGGCATGTCAAGGAGAAATGTTATAAGCTTGTTGGATTTCCACCAGGCTACAAGCAAAAGGGAAGGCTTCCTATGGCTAATCAGGTCATGATGGATTGTGATCAAGCTCAAAATGAGGCTGTGCATCAGAACAACAATTTTTCTTTCACTCCAGAACAGTATCAGCAATTGATTTCCTTGTTGAATTCTCATGCATCCAGTTCTAGTAATTCTAATGAAACAATTCACACAGCTAATTCTGCCATTTCAGGTATTTCAGATGATCTTTTCCAAAACTCAATATGTTTGAGCATGCAACACTCTATTTTTACTGTTAATCCTTCAAATAAAACAACATATAGTCAAGATACTTAGGTTCTTGATACAGGTGCAACAAATCACATAGTTCATTCAGTTGATTTGTTCACTAAAATTACTAGCTCTATAACCACTTTTGTTCAACTGCCTAATGGTGAAAGAGTTGTTGTCACACACATAGGAACTATTCAAGTAACTTCTAGTTTAATTCTTGAAAATGTCCTCTATGTTCCTTCTTTCACTTTCAACTTGATATCCATTACTCAACTAACCAAAAGTCTATCATGCTGCTTCATTTTCTTGTCAAATATGTGTATTATACAGGACCTTTCTTGTTGGAAAACGATTGGAGTGGGTAAGTTGCATCACAATCTCTATCTGCTACAATCTTCAGAATCCTGCAAATCAGTTTCAACTGTTTCTTCTATATTAGGATCTGCTTTAAATTCTTTTGCAAATAATGTTGTGGATATTCCTGTTACCACTAAATCCTATCTTTGGCATCTTAGATTAGGTCATGTATCAGATGCTTAACTTCAGGTCCTGTGTGATCTTCTCCCTGATGTAAGCACTATACATAGTAATAAAGATTGTGCCCTTTGTCCCGTTGCAAAACACAAAAGACTTCCATTCCCTTCTTTTAATCATTTGTCTGTTAATGCTTTTGATCTCATTCACTGTGATGTTTGCGTTCCTTTTGCAAGATCCACTCATAATGGTTTTAGATATTTCCTCACCATTGTTGATGATGCAACTAGATCAACATGAGTCTATCTTATGCAGTCCAAATCAGAAACTAGACCCTTATTATTTCCTTTTACAAAATGATCTCAATACAATTTCACACCAATATTAAAGCAATTAGAACTGATAATGCTCATGAATTCTTTCTTAAAGACTTCTTTGCTGATCATGGGATTATACATCAACATTCTTGTGTTGCCACTCCACAACAAAATTTTGTTGTGGAGAGGAAACATCAACACATATTAGGCATTGTTAGAGCATTAAAATTTCAGTCTAATGTGCCTACTTCCTATTGGGATGAATGTGTTTTGACTGCTGTATACATCATCAATAAACTGCCTTCTTTCATTTTAGAAAATAAAACCCCTTTTGAGAAACTTTACAATAAACCACCTTCTTTTGTTCACTTAAAGGTTTTTGGTTGCCTTTGTTTTGCCTCCACCTTGTCTCATAACAGATCTAAATTTGATCCTAGATCTGTTTCTTGTGTTTTTCTGGGATTCTCATTTGGTGTCAAAGGTTACAAATTACTCAATCTGATCACTAAGAAAAATTTTGTCTCTAGAGATGTCACCTTTCATGAGACTGTGTTTCCTTTCATTTCATCCACTTATTCTTCCTCACCTCACTCAAATATCACTTTTCATCACCTTTTTCCTCCTTTAGATACCTCTAACGCCTCCCAATCTGCCTTGTTTGATTCTCCTTCAGCATCCCATTCTGATTCTATCATCATTCAGCCCATTCCTGATCCTGATTTTTCTGTTTCACCTTCTAATCCTTTACTACATTCTCCATCACATGATGAATCTACTTCTCCATCCTATGATTTCCCTCTTCCTGTTTCTACTGCAAGTTCTAGTCCCTCCATCACTAACCATACTGTAATTTCTTCAACTCCATCTTTGAGGAAATCCACTAGAGTGTCTAAGCCTCCTTCCTATTTGCAAGACTATAAGTGTAGCAATGTTATTACTAATCAGTTTGACCATTCCCATCATGCCATCAAGTCTGGTTCAGCCTCACACATCTCAGGTACACAATACCCCTTATCACATTTTCTTGGTTCTTCTACTTTATCTCCATCCTATGCCCATTGTTGCTCTCTTATCATTGCTGTTTCTGAACCAAATTCCTATCATGAGGCTGTCCAAGATCCTAAATGGCAAAGTGCAATGGCTGCTGAGATTGCTGCATTAGAATCCAACCAAACTTGGTCTTTTACTCCCTTACCATCTCATAAAAGGGTCATTGGGTGCAAGTGGGTCTATAGAGTAAAGTATAAAGCTGATGGCATAGTGGAAAGGTATAAGGCCCGTCTTGTAGCTAAGGGGTTTACACAGCAAGAGGGTTTGAACTTCACTGAAACTTTTTCTCCAGTTGCCAAAATGACCACTATTAAAACTTTGCTTGCCATTTCTGCTGTGAGGGGTTGGCACCTAACTCAGCTTGATGTTAACAATGCTTTCCTTCATAGAGAGCTTCATGAGGAGGTTTTACATGCAGCTGCCTCCAGGATTCCACAGCAAGGAGGAGAACATAGTGTGCAAGCTTAACAAATCCTTGTATGGCCTTAGGCAAGCCTCAAGGCAGTGGTACTCAAAATTTTCATCCACTATTCTCAAATGTGGATTCAAACAGTCAAGATCAGATTACTCCCTTTTCACCAAGAAGTTTAATCAGTCATTTATTGCACTTTTAGTCTATGTGGACGATATTCTTATAGCCAGCAATGATATTCAAGTTGTTGAAGAACTTAAAGTGTTCTTGGATCAAGAGTTCAAACTAAAGGATCTTGAAAATTTAAAATTCTTTCTTGGCCTTGAAGTGGCAAGATCAGAAAAAGGCATTTCCTTATGTCAAAGGAAATATGCCTTGGAAGTGCTCAAAGATGCAGGCATGACAGGCTGCAAGCCTAGCAAAGTTCCTATGGAACAAAACTTAAAGTTGAGCAAATACCATGGGGAGTTGTTAACTGATCCTGGCATTTATAGAAGGCTGGTTGGCAGGTTGATATATTTAACTATTACTAGACCAGACATCATATATTCAGTAAATAAGCTGAGTCAATTTCTATCCAAACCAAGAAAACCTCACTTCGATGCAACCTATAAGGTGTTGCAATATATCAAGGGAAGTCCTGGACAAGGTATTTTATTATCATCCAACTCAGATTTGCACTTAAAGGCATTCACAGATGCAGATTAGGCATCTTGTGTTGACGCTAGAAGATCAACCACTAGTTATTATGTCTTCTTGGGTAACTCTCTAGTTTCATGGAAGTCTAAAAAGCAATCTATAGTATCTAGATCATCTGCAGAAGCAGAATATCGAGCCATGGCAGTGACTGTGTGTGAGATGACTTGGATATTAGCTTTGTTGAAGGATTTAGAAGTGTATCATCAAAAACCTGCAATGCTATTTTGTGATAACCAAGCAGCTATATATATTGGTGAGAATCCTGTGTTTCACGAGAGGACCAAACATATAGAGATAGATTGTCACTTGGTCAGAGATAAGGTTGAAGATAAAGTCATGAAATTGTTTTTCACTCCTACTCACTCACAGCTAGCTAATCTGCTTACAAAAGCACTCAGTGGTCAACAATTGAAGGTTTTACTTGCCAAGATGAACAATGTGAATATTCACAGTCCTAATTGTCATCTTGAGGGAGCGTATCAAAATTATGATTCATATCAAAAAGCAAGAAAAGGAATGAGACAGAAGAAGAAAGAAATGCAAAGATAAGATGAACGACAGCTTAACATTGTAGCTTTGGTTGTACAGTGTAACTTGATTAAACGCTTGTAGTTTAGTGATGTATTTAAGTGAGAATTGTTCACACGTGACTCAACTAACAAGCAAACGTGTTGTAATTGTTTCAGCATAGTTTAGGATATTTTTATTTGCTCTATTTTTTGTATTTAGACATAGATCACTGTACAGATTCATTCAATTGAGTAATATACAAAACTTTCTTCATTCCAAGATTTTCTCTAGCTTGAGCTTCCTCTCTTCTTTCAATTCTTTCAATTCTTGGCTCTTTGTACTTTCTTATATGTTTAAAGGTTAAAATATGCCTGGCAGCTTGATTGATAAATTAGATCACAAGTTTCTTTGATAGTACCATATCCAAGCCAACTCCCTTAGGATCGAACTTAGGTGGGACAAGTATTAGATAATGACCTTAGCTGTTACTTACTTCATATCTATACCATACTGTTTTTTTCTAATGAATGGTATTCTTTCCTAGGAAGATTGAATTCAGAAACTCACAGAATCATGTTAGAAATGACAAGTTGCATGAAGTTTTGAAGTATTGGGAAAACTCATTTTCCCTCTATCTTATATATGTTCAATAGGTATATTTCTGTTTTCTTTATAACAATTCTAAAATTCTTAAGAAAATTGCTATGATAGAACTTAACTCTATTGACCTCATAATTTTTTTTAGTTGTTCAAGTGAATATAAATGGGAAGGTTAAATCATCAAATAAACTTTTACCAGGTTATGGCTAGCGATGGCTAGCATTATTCAAAAGAGATGGTTGCAAAAGTACCCAGATCCCCTTGAATATGGAAGTAATACGTGTGTCTGCTTTACCAGGTTATGGCTAGCGATGTACTCTGGGATGTTGTAAGCAATACAAATGTTGTAAACATAATTAGGGACACCGTCAAAGAGCTCGGAATGTGTGCTAAAAGATTGGCGCTATATAGAAGCCGCAGAACGATACAGCAAAGATAACATCACAGTAATTGTTGTATTCCTGTGTCCAGTGTCTACTACTGAGAGGAGACATTTCTAACTTGTAACTATTGCAAAGCATAAGAGGATTTTGTTTAAGTCTAAGTGTTAATATTGGAAGTCACTTGAAGTGACTATTTATATATGAGTACTAAAAAAATGGTTTGTGATATAATAAGAATGGATCTAGTATTTTGCTTCCACACCTTTGTTCTCAATTTGATTAATTTTTTTGATTGTTTTTACTAATTAAAAAGATATTGTTGTAACTATGACAAAGGGTAAGGTTCTTGTAGTTCTCAATTTAGCTTAAATTTTTCCTTAAATGGGATTATTCTAAGGTACACCTTTTGTTTTTGCATTGGAATAAAAGGAATGAGGAAGTCCTCAATTTGGCTTAATTTTTGCCACAAGTGGGATTATTCTAAGGTGCACCTTTTGTTTTTGCATTGGAATAAAGGATGATGAAGTCCTTGTCCGAATTGAACTTTATGCAATAACTCTAAGGCTCTTTAATTTCTTTACTAAAAAAAATCTTTCAACCTTTTACATCCCAATAGATAAAGAGAAAATAAATCTTGTCATTAGAGTAATTCAAATTTGTAATGTACTAATATCATACCATAAATACCAAAAACTAAATGTGTCTCAATCTCCCATGGATTGGAATAATAGTGAGTGTTTACAAATAGTATATTGTTTGCCTAAAAATAACACTCAATGAATCAATAATTACACTTTTCCAGCAATATAGAAAAACAAAAGTATACCAGCTCCATTAGTAAAAAAAATATTGAGCTAAAAAAGTATTTATCTTCTTGCTAACACTAGACCTTAGCCTTTCCCTCATCCTTCTTGCTTCCACTAGTGTTGTCCTTCTTTGTACGACTTTGACTTGATTATTGAATATTCATATTTGATTGCTGAGTACCCTATAAAATATACAACCATACAATAAAAAGTCATCCATACTATAAAAAGTCATCCATACTTACTTCACAAGCCACTCACATGCCTTCACATCTAGCTTCTTTAACTCATCCATATGGAAGTCAAAAGAATTCTTTGTTGCTACCCTAGCAACTTTCCACATTTCATCTTTGAGTACCTTCCTTGGAAAATCCTTCTTGAAATTTGCACGTAAATGTCTAAGACAAAATCTATGCTCTACATTAGGCATTAAATCCTTAAAGGTCTATACTAATCCCTGCCATAAAAAATACGCAAATATACATTAGTAATTCATAGTCAAGTTATAAATCAGGATATTTAAAAAAAAAATTAAAAAATAATTCGCATGTACATATTAATTGTTTCTTGCTTTTTGTCGGTTTGAGATAAAGACCCACCCATTCTCATCCACATGTCCAATGTCATCAAACAGGCATTGTAGAAACCAAGTCCAAGAGCTTTTATTCTCAATTTCAACAATAGCATAAGCGATTGGGAAGATATTATCATTCTCATCCTTCCCAACAACAACCAGCAACTGTCCCCCTTTTGTCCCCTTCAAATGACAACCATCTATCCCAATAAGTGGCCTACAACTTGCTAAGAATCCCCTTTTGCAAGTATCAAGACAAACATACATCCTCTCAAACACATTATTCTCAATTTGTATCTTCAATGTGCTACCTATATTCCACTTCCTAATAGTAACTGCATAGTCCCAAAGTCTCTCATACTGCTACTCCTTAGCACCATGTATCATCTTGAAGGCCATTCTCTTAGCCTTATAACATTGATCTAAAGTCACATCAACTTCATGATCCCTAAACACTGCACCCTTCAATGCATTTGCTAACCAAGTATGATCATTCCTAAAGAATGGTAAATATTTATTGGCCAGCCATCTTGAAAAAATCTTACTATTCTTATGATCCTTGCCACACATATGTATGCTCTTAAAACTCATGATTTGAAAGGCATCTCCCATTTGTGTTTGGGATGCATGAATCTTCCAACCACTTTTTTTTTTTTTTTTTACATACAGCTGTCACTCTCCACTTATCATTGTGCTTATACTCAAAATCATGTTTTTCTCTAATACGCCACTCCTTTAGTGCTTTCTTGAAGACTACATGTGATGTAAATTTGAGATCCTTTTCAAGCTGTACATTTTTCATTCCAATGCACTAGTTAAATTCAAGGAAACTAGGCCTTGAATTCCTTTCACCATCAGATGACCATTCTACACTCCTTAACTCATCACTATCCCCATGGTCTAAATCTACTTCACCATCCCAAACTCCCTCAAGCTACTTGCCCTCAATTGCTCTATTGATTCCATCATCCTTCATTCCAAAATCTTCATTTATATCTTCATCAAATTTAGAAAAATCACTCAAATTGTAATCTTCATCATCCTCCACATCAATTGGAACATTAACAATTTCAAGTTGGCCATCAGCCTCAATAGTATCATATTAGGATTGAGGGGCTTGCACATTTGGCATAGATGGTGAATTAACAAGAACATTAATAAAAGAGCTAAAGAAAAAAAAAGAAAAAAAAACACACACACACACACAATATAGAGAATAATGAGGGGAAAAAAAAACTTGAATGCAGTAAAAGGACAAGTCAATTAAGCTCACCAAAGCACACAGGAATACAGCAAGATATATAAATGTCACATGAAAGCAGACAAAGGACATCAACAGATAGGAATGTTAGTATGCCAATGAAGTGTTAGTAGGTAGAATGCAAATTCAAAATTGAAGATGCACTCATTATGATATTTTATTTTTCTTAAAGAACAATTTATTAGATATGTGTGTGTGCACGTGTTCCAGTTGTTCTAGTGGCTCTAAAAGGTCATTTATATTTGACCCTTAAAATAAATTTGAGTCTCACAGAGAGACAAGTCATTCTCTCTTCATACTTTTCAAATTTGATGGTTCATTCAGCTAAATGAGGATGGTGTTCTGGTGTTGAAAGGTTCAGATTCTAAAATCTTAAAGAATCTTCCTTCTGATCTGCATAAGCTTTGATGTAAAGTACATTGGAAATCAATCTCCATTATATACATATCAAACAATCATCAGTGTAGTTCGAGGCATATCAGAAACTCAGAGCTACATATGTATAATCCTTGAATAAATATTTTAGAGCATAACTAGAAAGAATTTTAAATGTGGTGTTATTGCACGCTCCTAACTCTATTCCTTACCAGACTCTAACAATCAATTTCAATTAAAATTAGCTCATTGTAAACGTATTTCATCTAACACAGTAACTCATATCTCTCTCAAGCATTTAATCAAACACCTCTACAGCATACTCAAAAGCAACATCTCATACTTAGAAAATTAAACAAACAAGCTCACAGAGACCCAACCCAAAAATTAAACCAAACCAAGAATTTCTACCATAGAAATTCGCACATGGATATTAAAATAATAAATAATAAATAAAAAGAGTTTCTTTGTGGATTTAAATTCTGAGATTTTCCGTATTTTACTACCATCAATTTTTTGCATGCAATGGACCATAGCCATAGATTATAGTTCCAATGATAAGTAACACAGAAAAAAGCTTCTCATTTACAATTATCCCTCAGAGCTCTTTAGCTAGCCATCTACAAATTAGCAATTTCATGAATGGCTAAGGGAATGAATGAAAGGAAAAAAAAAAAATACCAGGTGCTGGGCATTGAACGGTGGAGCGGAACCACCACAGCACCGCCGGGACAAAGGCGGCGAGACGGTGGGGAGAAGCTTTGCAGTGGCTATGGCTCTCCTCTCTCTTCTCTGCCAGCAAAGGTCTCTCCTCTCTCTTCTTTCTATCTTTTCTATGTTTGATTGAATTTGTTTTGTGAGGAACACGTCCATCTCACATGCCCATTCTGTTATTGTTTTAATGTTAGAGTAACTAAAGGGATTTTTTTTCAAAATAACCAAATCCTTCAAACAATTTCATTAATTAGCAAGGTTTTGAAACTATTTAGCAATCTAACAAATCAAGTCTGTTAGACTTGATTTTGCTTTTTGAAATTGAGCGATCTGGAGTTGAGTTTTAGTTGGAAATCAAGTGTCTCACACTCAAGTTTTATACTCGAGAGTGAAACACTCGAGTTTCGTAGCAAAATCACCAATGCAGAGCAAGGCGAAACGAAATCCAAAGACCCAGACAAGACAAGAAAAACAATGAAGATCAAACATAAAGATTGAGGGCGTGGGTTTGTTGTTTTTACTGAAGATCAAATGAATTATAGGAACAACACAGTACTCACTTTGGATGAACAACTCTTCTTCTCCAACAATCAAACACCAGAGAGAAACAACACGGCTTGGTGCTTCCTTGTCCTCTTTGTTGGAGCTCGCAATGTGTGTTTGGGTGAGTTGAGGTTTCAATGACAAAGAAAAAGCTCGGACTTGTACTCATCACTGTGTGGGTTTGTTTTTCTGAGTTTTAGTTTCTAGGTTTTTGCATTTTGTTCTTCTAGGTAAGTTTCTGGTCTTTGTCCTCTTGTTGCTTCTTGTTATGGAACTCAAGTGTCTCACTCTTGAGTATAAAACTTGAGTGTGTAACACTCAATTTCCAACTTAAACTCGACTCATCCTAACTCAATTTCAAAGAGCAAAATCCAGTCCAAGGGACTCAATTTGTTAGATTGCTAAACAATTTTGAAATCTTACTAATGAAATTGTTTGAAGAATTTGGTTATTTTGAAAAAAAAAAAAAATCCTAACTAAAGTATTGATTTGACATGATTACATATTGTAAATTTGTAGTTAGCTAGTTTTTATATGCTAACTAGCCTAACTTATTTTGGATTTGAAACTTAGAATTTGGAAAACATTTTCCATATTTGTAGATAATATTTTGGTACTTAGTTGCTAATTAAACATGTATTGAACTTTTTAAATACATTATGTCAAAAGTTAAATATATTTTGTTTCATTAGAATGATATAAAAACGATTTAGTGTGTGCAAATTACATTTTATGATGCATTTTTTTTTAATTAATGAATTCATATTTTAAGTGATTATATAACATGTAAAGTCACTATCAATAGATTTTTTGCTTAAAATCTGAAAATAAGTAGGATTTTGCGATCCACGATCTGATCCTACGATCCACGATCCTACCTACCTCCCACAATCTTACGTAGGATATCGATTTTAACAACCTTGCTTACTCTCATTAATTTTATTAGAGCACACACATATCAAGTGTAGCATGCGAAAGTCTTTCACTCAACTGATCCACACTCGTTTGAACTCAAAATCTCAATGGTAGACAATTAAACTCAAAAATACTGTGGTAACATTTCTTAATTTTAATTTCTTATTATTCTTTATTTTATTTTTCCCATTATCTTATTTGGTTTCATCCAAATACATGTTACTTTTTTTTTTCTTTTTCTTTTTTACTCTTTGTTTTTCTCCTCCACACACATATACTCCTCTTTATCTTCACTTGCATTTTTGTTTTTCTACTTCATCTTTGTCTTTGTTTCTCTTTCACTCTATCTTCACCGCCGCCCCCACAACAGCCACATCGAAAAACATTATAAACAAAATACCCCCGAAAATTTAATCAATTGCGCCAAAATGCCCACAGATTGAAAAACACAAGCCCACTGCCACAAACACAAACACAAGCCCACTGCCCACAATAGATCAGAAAACACAAACACAAACCCACATCGGCGCTAGGCATGAGATAGCAGAGAAAGGGTGGAGCTCGGAGGTTCAGCCTTTAAGGTGGAGACCTAGAGAGAGAAAATGCGAGATAGAGACCCACGTCAGTGCTGGGCATGAGATAGCAAAGAGAGAGGGGGGTGGAGTTGTGGAGGACACAAAGAGTGGTTGGCGCTGGGCTGGGGCTTCAATCGGCGCTGGGCAGGGGCTTGGTCGGCGATAACGGGCAAAAATGGAAAAGAGGAGAGAAAAAAAATATATATATATTATTAAAATATTCTGATTCAATGTGAACGCAACATAAAATGGTATTTTTTTTTTAACCTTTGAGTTACAGTGCACATCTAAAGATAGATGTGCACTATAGCTGAGAAGCTAAAATTTTTAGGTTTAGCTCCACTACTGCAACTCTCTTTTTGTGTTTTGGTGTAGCTAAAAATAGCTATTTAGCTACACTGCTGCAAATGCTCTTACTACCATTAATTTTGTTAGAGCACATACATATCAAGTGTAGCATGCAAAAGTCTTTCACTCAACTGATCCACACTCGTTTGAACTCAAAATTTCAATTGTAGACAATTAAACATAATAATACCAGCATAGGTTCCACACTCAATTAAACAAATTTGATTTGTGTACAAAATTTATCAAAAACTTCCTTGTAGTGTGTGAAAATATAGCAGTAAGTTCAAGACTTTAAATTTGTGTGGGGGAAAGCAATATAAGATATATTATTTTAAAATTGGCTAAGAAATTTATTATTTGATCCCCTGCCAAATTGAAAATTAGCTCCCACAAATCCAAAAATTATTTTTCTCCAAAAAAAAAAATTTCAAAAAATTAAAGTGACCGCTAACCCATATATGTGGTTGATGGCTAGCTCCTCATCCAAAACAAAAATAAAAATCCATTTTTTTAACAAATAAAATGAATCCCTATTTCAAAAAAATCTCCACTCAAAATAAACGGAAATAACTTATACATTATAACCATATGTTCTTAATAATATTTTAATTTGCTTATACAAGACCCACAAAACTGAATTATGTAACCATAATTTTGCACACAAAAAAAAAAAACAATTATGATGCAGTTACCCCTGGACAGGGACGGAGCCAAGAATTTGAGTGAGGGGGGTTGGAGTATTGAACAAAACTCAGTTGTTAATCAACTTTTTATAATTTTGCTTAAGAATTTTTGGAAACTGAGGTACCATCATTTTATGGAATTAAAATATCAACAATTTTTGGAATTGAGATCAAGATTTTGAATTCTATTTCAAATTGACTATTGGAATGAAATACTTTGGTATCACAAGACACAATTATTAAACTAAATGAAAGTATAATTTATAATTAATTTAATATATTGTTTTACAAAAATCAAATATAATGATTAGATTGCTATTAAAAATAAAGCAAATGTGGCATTTTTGTAAATAAACAAACATGTAGGGTATTTTGTAAACTATAAATAAATCACTTTCTCTATTCCCAATCCCACCCATTCTTGTTTTTACTTTTTACCTCACATCTGGTCTTTAAACAAGTGTTAACTTTTTTTATATTTGCTTGCTCTTCTTTATCAATGTGCGTTCTAATAATCTTCTTCTTCGTCTCTTCTTTTTTTTTTTTTCCCCCGATTTGTCTTTTTTATGTTTTTGTTAAATGATGTTTTTCATATTGTTCTCACCTTCCTTCTNGTTTGTGGGGGGGGGGGGGGGGGGGGGGGGGGTGCTAATTGCATGGCCCCCCCTGGTCAAAGAGTAGCTCCATCCCTGCCCCTGGACTAACTTAATCCAACACATATGACATATGTGACATGTTAGAGCACATATATATTAAGTGTAGCGTGCAAAACTCTTTGGCTCAAATGATCCACACTCGTTTGAAATTAAAACTCAATTATCGACAATTAAATTTAGAAATACCACCACATGATCCATATACTCATTTAACCAAATTTACCTTAGTTAAGTAGTGCACAAATTATAGCAAAAACTTTGTAGTAGTGTGTGAAAATAAAGCAATAAGCAAGTTTAAGATCTAAAATGTGGGTTTTAGTTAACTCAACTAATAACGTCTCATATCATCGAATAAGATATTTAAAATTTGAACCTTGCTTACACAAAAACTAATTAGATTCTTAGGTCTAATGATAAAGAGAAATTATCATGGAATAGACATAGTGTGAAATTCTATTGTATGGGAAAAATGCTCATACACCCTCTAAACTGGCCAAGACACTTCCTGAACTATTATATAGGTCAATTTACTCCCTAAACTATACATACATGTCAAATCAATATTTCAGTTAGTCCAACATTAAAACACTAACAGAATGGCTATGTAAGATGCACATGTTGCTCATAAAACAAATTCAATCAAACATAGAAAAGATAGAAAGCAGAGAGAGGAGAGACCTATACCGGAAAAGAAGAGAGAGGACAGACCACAGCCACCGCAAAGCTTCTCCCCGCTATCTCACAACCCTTCTACCGGCGGCGCTGTGGTGGTTTTTTTTTTTTTTTTCTTTTTTTTTTTCATTCCCTTAGCTGTTCATGAAATTGCTAATTTGTAGATGGCTGGCTAAAGAGCTCTGGGGGACAATTGTAAATGAGAAGCCTTTTTTAGCGTTACTTATCATTGGAACTATAATCTATGGCTATGGTCCATTGCATGCTAAAAATTGATGGTAGTGAAATACAGAAAATCTTAGAATTTAAATCCACAAAGAAACTTTTTTTTTTTTTTTTTTTTTTTACGAATTTCTATAGTAGAAATTCTTGGTTTGGTTTAATTTTTGGGTTGGGTCTCTGTGAGCTTGTTTGTTCAATTTTTTGAGTATGAGTTGTTGCTTTTGAGTATGCCATAGAGATGTTTGATTAAATGCTTGAGAGAGATATGACCTACTGTGTTAGATGAAATACTTTTACAATGAGCTAATTTTAATTGAAATTGATTGTTAGAAGCTGGTAGGGAACATAGTAGAATATATTTTGATTAAAGCTCTGTTAGGTGGATGATAAATGCTTAGAAGGACCATGCCCTACTGGAGCACCAATTGTTGTTCATACTTGAGAATCGGTTCAATGTGTTTTGCTTTGTTGCTTTGAGGCTCTTGATATCAACTGCTACCCACCTTTTTTGCACGTTAGCTATGAACGTATGTTTTGACTGATTATGGCTTACACCTATTTTAGTATTCCATGATTTCTTTAAGGCTTTGCCCTATTGCTTTGAGGGGCGACAACTGTTGCAAAGCACTTAAGTTTCTTATGGAAGTAATGTTGTCGTTAAGTATCATTAGACTTTAATTTTTCTTCATTATAGATTGCTGCTGAAGTTTTGTTTTGATGTTCAAAATTTTTAGTAGACTGGTTGTTGGATTGTGTGTTTTATCAAAACTATGATTCAGATCAGAAAGCAAGAAAATGAATGAGACAGAAGAAGAAAGAAATGCAGAGATAAGATAAACGACAGTTTAACATTGTAGCTTTGGTTGTACAGTGTAACTTGATTAAACACTTGCAGTTTAGTGATGTATTTAAGTAAGAATTGTTCACACGTGACTCAACTAACAAGCACATGTGTTGTAACTGTTTCCGCATAGTTTGGGATATTTTTGTTTGCTCTGTTTTCTGTATTTAGACACAGATCACTGTACAGATTCATTCAATTGAGTAATATACAAAACTTTCTTCATTCCAAGATTCTCTCTAACTAGAGCTTCCTCTCTTCTTTCAATTCTTTCAATTCTTGGCTCTCTGTACTTTCTTATATAGTATCAGAGCTTGACCCCTCGTTAATGGCGTCAAATACTACTTCGTCTTCTTCTACACGAGAGCTTTCTCCATTGGAAGATCTTGGAAGCCTGTTTTTGTTGCACCATGGTGAATCTCCTGGTGCGATCCTAGTTGTTCAACCTCTTACTAAGGATAACTACCCTAATTGGGCCAGAGCAATGAGGATGGCCCTAGATGCTAAGAGTAAGCTCGGATTTGTAGATGGATCCATCGTTGCATCAATGGCAATTACACCACTTGAGAAAAAGGCATGGTCTAAGTGCAATTCAATGATCTCATCGTAGATCTTGAATTCAATTTCACCTTATATTACTGCTAGTGTCATTTACAAAGACACAGCTTTTGAGGTCTGGAATGCTCTCAAGAATCAATTTCTACAAGCAAATGGACCAAGGATTTCTCAACTTCAAAAGCAAATTTCCTCTGTGATGCAAGAAGATTCTACAGTGACAAGCTTCTTCACTGATCTTCAAGCCTTTTGGGATCAACTATTGAATATAAGGCCTTTGCCATCGTGTTCATGTGGAAAATGTACTTGTGGTGTGAATGAGAAGATTGTGCATCTTCACCACCAAGATTCAATCATGCAATTTTTTAATGGATTGAATGATTGTTACTCACAAGTCAAGACTCAAATTCTCATGATGGAACCTGTTCCATGAGTGGATAAGACTTTTTCTTTGGTAATCCAAGAGGAAAGGCAATGAATTTCCAGTATTCATGCCACTCCTTTAGTGGAATCCACTGCTCTGGTTGTCAAGAATCAAGTCTTTAATCAAGGTTCTTTTCCTGGCAAGAATTTCAAAGGGAATGTTCAAAAGGGAAGACCTATGTGTAGCTATTGTGGAAAGGTTGGGCATGTCAAGGAGAAATGTTATAAGCTTGTTGGATTTCCACTAGGCTACAAGCAAAAGGGAAGGCTTCCTATGGCTAATCAGGTCATGATGGATTGTGATCAAGCTCAGAATAAGGTTGTGCATCAGAACAACAATTTTTCTTTCACTCCAGAACAGTATCAGCAATTGATTTCCCTGTTGAATTCTCATGCATCCAGTTCTAGTAATTCTAATGAAGCAATTCACACAGCCAATTCTGCCATTTCAGGTATTTCAGATGATCTTTTCCAAAACTCAATATGTTTGAGCATGCAACACTCTATTTTTGCTGTTAGTCCTTCAAATAAAACAACATATAGTCAAGATACTTAGGTTCTTGATACAGGTGCAACAAATCACATAGTTCATTCAGTTGATTTGTTCACTAAAATTACTAGCTCTATAACCACTTTTGTTCAACTGCCTAATAGTGAAAGAGTTGTTGTCACACACACAGGAACTATTCAAGTAACTTCTAGTTTAATTCTTGAAAATGTCCTTTATGTTCCTTCTTTCACTTTCAACTTGATATCCATTACTCAACTAACCAAAAGTCTATCATGTTGCTTCATTTTCTTGTCAAATATATGTATTATACAGGACCTTTCTTGTTGGAAAACGATTGGAGTGGGTAAGCTGCATCACAATCTCTATCTGCTACAATCTTCAGAATCTTGCAAATCAATTTCAATTGTTTCTTCTATATTAGGATCTGCTTTAAATTCTTTTGCAAATAACGTTGTGGATATTCCTATTACCACTAAATCCTATCTTTGGCATCTTAGATTAGGTCATGTATCAGATGCTTAACTTCAGGTCCTGTATGATCTTCTCCCTGATGTAAGCACTATACATAGTAATAAAGATTGTGCCCTTTGTCTCATTGCAAAACACAAAAGACTTCCATTCCCTTCTTTTAATCATTTGTCTGCTAATGCTTTTGATCTCATTCACTGTGATGTTTGGGTTCCTTTTGCAAGATCCACTCATAATGGTTTTAGATATTTCCTCACCATTGTTGATAATGCAACTAGATCAACATGAGTCTATCTTATGCAATCCAAATCAGAAACTAGACCCTTATTATTTCCTTTTACAAAATGATCTCAACACAATTTCACACCAATATTAAAGCAATTAGAACTGATAATGCTCATGAATTCTTTCTTAAAGACTTCTTTGCTGATCATGGGATTATACATCAACATTCTTGTGTTGCCACTCCACAACAAAATTTTGTTGTGGAGAGGAAACATCAACACATTTTAAGCATTGCTAGAGCATTAAAATTTCAGTCTAATGTGCCTATTTTCTATTGCGATGAATGTGTTTTGACTGCTGTATACATCATCAATAAACTGCCTTCTTTCATTTTAGAAAATAAAACCCCTTTTGAGAAACTTTACAATAAACCACCTTCTTTTGTTCACTTAAAGGCTTTTGGTTGCCTTTGTTTTTCCTCCACCTTGTCTCATAACAGATCTAAATTTGATCCTAGATCTGTTTCCTGTGTTTTTCTGGGATTCTTATTTGGTGTCAAAGGTTACAAATTACTCAATCTGATCACTAAGAAAATTTTTGTCTCTAGAGATGTCACCTTTCATGAGACTGTGTTTCCTTTCATTTCATCCACTTATTCTTCCTCACCTCACTCAAATATCACTTTTCATCACATTTTTCCTCCTTTAGATACCTCTAACGCCTCCCAATCTGCCTTGTTTGATTCTCCTTCAGCATCCCATTCTGATTCTATCATCATTCAGCCCATTCCTAATCCTGATTTTTCTGTTTCACCTTCTAATCCTTTACTACATTCTCCATCACTTGATGAATCTACTTCTCCATCTTGTGATTTCCCTCTTCCTGTTTCTACTGCAAGTTCTAGTCCCTCCATCACTGACCATACTGTAATTTCTTCAATTCCATCTTTGAGGAAATCCACTAGAGTGTCTAAGCCTTCTTCCTATTTGCAAGACTATAAGTGCAGCAATGTTATTACTAATCATTTTGACCATTCCCATCATGCCATCAAGTTTGGTTCAGCCTCACACACCTCGGGTACACAATACCCCTTATCACATTTTCTTGGTTCTTCTACTTTATCTCCATCCTATGCCCATTGTTGCTCTCTTATCATTGCTGTTTCTGAACCAAATTCCTATCATGAGGTTGTCCAAGATCCTAAATGGCAAAGTGCAATGGCTGCTGAGATTACTGCATTAGAATCCAACCAAACTTGGTCTCTTACTCCCTTACCATCTCATAAAAGGGTCATTGGGTGCAAGTGGGTCTATAGAGTAAAGTATAAAACTGATGGCATAGTGGAAAGGTATAAGGCCTGTCTTGTAGCTAAGGGGTTTACATAGCAAGAGGGTTTGAACTTCACTGAAACTTTTTCTCCAGTTGCCAAAATGACCACTATTAAAACTTTGCTTGCCATTTCTGCTGTGAGGGGTTGGCACTTAACTCAGCTTAATGTTAACAATGTTTTCCTTCATGGAGAGCTTCATGAGGAGGTTTACATGCAGCTGCCTCCAGGATTCCACAACAAGGGGGAGAACATAGTGTGCAAGCTTAACAAATCCTTGTATGGCCTTAGGCAAGCCTCAAGGCAGTGGTACTCAAAATTTTCATCCACTATTCTCAAATGTGGATTCAAACAGTCAAGATCAGATTACTCCCTTTTCACCAAGAAGTTTAATCAGTCATTCATAGCACTTTTAGTCTATATGGATGATATTCTTATAGCCAGCAATGATATTCAAATTGTTGAAGAACTTAAAGTGTTCCTAGATCAAGAGTTCAAACTAAAGGATCTTGGAAATTTAAAATTCTTTCTTGGCCTTGAAGTGGCAAGATCAGAAAAAGGCATTTCCTTATGTCAAAGGAAATATGCCTTGGAAGTGCTCAAAGATGCAGACATGACAGGCTGCAAGCCTAGCAAAGTTCCTATGGAACAAAACTTAAAGTTGAGCAAATACCATGGGGAGTTGTTAACTGATCCTGGCATTTATAGAAGGCTGGTTGGCAGGTTGATATATTTAACTATTACTAGACCAGACATCACATATTCAGTAAATAAGCTGAGTCAATTTCTATCCAAACCAAGAAAACCTCACTTGGATGCAGCCTATAAGGTGTTGCAGTATATCAAGGGAAGTCCTGGACAAGGTATTTTATTATCATCCAACTCAGACTTGCATTTAAAGGCATTCATAGATGCAGATTGGGCATCTTGTGTTGACGCTAGAAGATCAACCACTAGTTATTGTGTCTTCTTAGGTAACTCTCTAGTTTCATGGAAGTCTAAAAAGCAATCTATAGTATCTAGATCATCTGCAGAAGCAGAATATCGAGCCATGGCAGTGACTGTGTGTGAGATGACTTGGATATTAGCTTTGTTAAAGGATTTAGAAGTGTATCATCCAAAACCTGCAATGCTGTTTTGTGATAACCAAGCAGCTATATATATTGGTGAGAATCCTGTGTTTCACAAGAGGACCAAACATATAGAGATAGATTGTCACTTGGTCAGAGATAAGGTTGAAGATAAAGTCATGAAATTGTTTTTCACTCCTACTCACTCACAGCTAGCTAATCTGCTTACAAAAGCACTCAGTGGTCAACAATTGAAGGTTTTACTTGCCAAGATGAACATTGTGAATATTCACAGTCCTAATTGTCATCTTGAGGGTGCGTATCAAAATTATGATTCATATCAAAAAGCAAGAAAAGGAATGAGACAGAAGAAGAAAGAAATGCAAAGATAAGATGAATGACAGCTTAACATTGTAGCTTTGGTTGTACAGTGTAACTTGATTAAACGCTTGTAGTTTAGTGATGTATTTAAGTGAGAATTGTTCACACGTGACTCAACTAACAAGCACACGTGTTGTAATTGTTTCCGCATAGTTTAGGATATTTTTGTTTGCTCTATTTTTTGTATTTAGACACAGATCACTGTACAGATTCATTCAATTGAGTAATATACAAAACTTTCTTCATTCCAAGATTTTCTCTAGCTTGAGCTTCCTCTCTTCTTTCAATTCTTTCAATTCTTGGCTCTTTGTACTTTCTTATATGTTTAAAGGTTAAAATATGCCTGGCAGCCTGATTGATAAATTAGATCACAAGTTTCTTTGATAGGACCATATCCAAGCCAACTCCCTTAGGATCGAACTTAGGTGGGACAAGTATTAGATAATGACCTTAGCTGTTACTTACTTCATATCTATACCATACTATTTTTTGCTAATGAATGGTATTCTTCCCTAGGAAGATTGAATTCAGAAACTCACAGAATCATGTTAGAAATGACAAGTTACATGAAGTTTTGAAGTATTGGGAAAACTCATTTTCCCTCTATCTTATATATGTTTAATAGGTATATTTCTGTCTTCTTTATAACAATTCTAAAATTCTTAAGAAAATTGCTATGATAGAACTTAACTCTATTGACCTCATAATTTTTTTTTAATTGTTCAAGTGAATATAAATGGGAAGGTTAAATCATCAAATAAACTTTTACCAGGTTATGGCTAGCGATGGCTAGCATTATTCAAAAGAGATGGTTGCAAAAGTACCCAGATCCCCTTGAATATGGAAGTAATATGTATGTCTACTTTACCAGGTTATGGCTAGCGATGTACTCTGGGATGTTGTAAGCAATACAAATGTTGTAAACATAATTAGGGACACCGTCAAAGAGCTCGAAATGTGTGCTAGAAGATTGGTACTATATAGAAGCTGCAAAACGATACAACAAAGATAACATCACAATAATTGTTGTATTCCTGTGTCCAGTGTCTACTACTGAGAGGAGACATTTCTAACTTGTAACTATTGCAAAGCATAAGAGGATTTTGTTTAAGTCTAAGTGTTAATATTGGAAGTCACTTGAAGTGACTATTTATGTATGAGTACTAAAAAAATGGTTTGTGATATAATAAGAATGGATCTAGTATTCTGCTTCCACACCTTTGTTCTCAATTTGATTAATTTTTTTTGATTGTTTTTACTGATTAAAAAGATATTGTTGTAACTATGACAAAGAGTAAGGTTCTTGTAGTTCTCAATTTAGCTTAAATTTTTCCTTAAATGAGATTATTCTAAAGTACACCTTTTGTTTTTGCATTGGAATAAAGGAATGAGGAAGTCCTCAATTTGGCTTAATTTTTGCCACAAGTGGGATTATTCTAAGGTGCACCTTTTGTTTTTGCATTGGAATAAAGGATGATGATGTCCTTGTCTGAATTGAACTTTATGCAATAACTCTAAGGCTCTTTAATTTCTTTACTAAAAAAAAATCTTTCAACTTTTTACATCCCCATAGATAAAAAGAAAATAAATCTTGTCATTAGAGTAATTCAAATTTGTAATGTACTAATATCATACCATAAATACCAAAAACTGAATGTGTCTCAATCTCCCATGGATTGGAATAATAGTGAGTGTTTACAAATAGTATATTGTTTGCCTAAAAATAACACTCAATGAATCAATAATTACACTTTTCCAGCAATATGGAAAAACAAAAGTATACCAGCTCCATTAGTAAACAAAATATTGAGCTAAAAAAGTTTTTATCTTCTTGCTACCACTAGACCTTAGCCTTTCCCTCATCCTTCTTGCTTCCACTAGTGTTGTCCTTCTTTGTACGACTTTGACTTGATTATTGAATATCCATATTTGATTGCTGAGTACCCTATAAAATATACAACCATACAATAAAAAGTCATCCATACTATAAAAAGTCATCCATACTTACTTCACAAGCCACTCGCATGCCTTCACATCTAGCTTCTTTAACTCATCCATATGGAAGTCAAAAGAATTCTTTGTTGCTACCCTAGCAACTTTCCACATTTCATCTTTGAGTACCTTCCTTGGAAAATCCTTCTTGAAATTTGCGCGTAAATGCCTAAGACAAAATCTATGCTCTACATTAGGCATTAAATCCTTAAAGGTCTCTACTAATCTCTGCCATAAAAAATACACAAATATACATTAGTAATTCATAGTCAAGTTATAAATCAGGATATTTAAAAATAATTAAAAAATATTTCGCATGTACATATTAATTGTTTCTTGCTTTTTGTCGGTTTGAGATAAAGACCCACCCATTCTCATCCACATGTCCAATGTCATCAAACAGGCATTGTAGAAACCACGTCCAAGAGCTTTTATTCTCAATTTCAACAATAGAGCGCATAAGCGATTGGGAAGATATTATCATTCTCATCCTTCCCAACAACAACCAGCAACTGTCCCCCTTTTGTCCCCTTCAAATGACAACCATCTATCCTAATAAATGGCCTACAACTTGCTAAGAATCCCCTTTTGCAAGTATCAAGACAAACATACATCCTTTCAAACACATTATTCTCAATTTGTATCTTCAATGTGCTACCTATATTCCACTTCTTAATAGTAACTGCATAGTCCCAAAGTCTCTCATACTACTACTCCTTAGCACCATGTATCATCTTGAAGGCCATTCTCTTAGCCTTATAACATTAATCCAAAGTCACATCAACTTCATGATCTCTAAACACTGCACCCTTCAATGCATTTGCTAACCAAGTATGATCATTCCTAAAGAATGGTAAATATTTATTGGCCAGCCATCTTGAAAAAATCTTACTATTCTTATGATCCTTGCCACACATATGTATGCTCTTAAAACTCATGATTTGAAAGGCATCTCTCATTTGTGTTTGGGATGCATGAATCTTCCAACCACTTTTTTTTTTTTTTTTTACATACAGCTATCACTCTCCACTTATCATTGTGCTTATACTCAAAATCATGTTTTTCTCTAATACACCACTCCTTTAGTGCTTTCTTGAAGACTACATGTGATGTAAATTTGAGATCCTTTTCAAGCTGTACATTTTTCATTCCAATGCACTAGTTAAATTCAGGGAAACTAGGCCTTGAATTTCTTTCATCATCAAATGACCATTCTACACTCCTTAACTCATCACTATCCCCATGGTCTAAATCTACTTCACCATCCCAAACTCCCTCAAGCTACTTGCCCCCAATTGCTCTATTGATTCCATCATCCTTCATTCCAAAATCTTCATTTATATCTTCATCAAATTTAGAAAAATCACTCAAATCGTAATCTTCATCATCCTCCACATCAATTGGAACATTAACAATTTCAAGTTGGCCATCAGCCTCAATAGTATCATATTAGGATTGAGGGGCTTGCACATTTGGCATAGACGGTGAATTAACAAGAACATTAATAAAAGAGCTAAAGAGAAAAAAAGAAAAAACACACACACACACACACACACACACACACACACAATATAGAGAATAATGAGGGGGAAAAAAACTTGAATGCAATAAAAGGACAAGTCAATTAAGCTCACCAAAGCACACAGGAATACAGCAAGATATATAAATGTCACATGAAAGCAGACAAAGGACATCAACAGATAGGAATGTTAGTATGCCAATGAAGTGTTAGTAGGTAGAATGCAAATTCAAAATTGAAGATGCACTCATTATGATATTTTATTTTTCTTAAAGAACAATTTATTAGATATGTGTGCGTGCACGTGTTCCAGTTGTTCTAGTGGCTCTAAAAGGTCATTCATATTTGACCCTTAAAATAAATTTGAGTCTCACAGAGAGACAAGTCATTCTCTCTTCATACTTTTCAAATTTGATGGTTCATTCAGCTAAATGAGGATGGTGTTCTGGTGTTGAAAGGTTCAGATTCTAAAATCTCAAAGAATCTTCCTTCTGATCTGCATAAGCTTTGATGTAAAGTACATTGGAAATCAATCTCCATTATATACATATCAAACAATCATCAGTGTAGTTCGAGGCATATCAGAAACTCAGAGCTACATATGTATAATCCTTGAATAAATATTTTAGAGCATAACTAGAAAGAATTTTAAATGTGGTGTTATTGCAGGCTCCTAACTCTATTCCTTACCAAACTCTAACAATCAATTTCAATTAAAATTAGCTCATTGTAAAAGTATTTCATCTAACACAGTAACTCATATCTCTCTCAAGCATTTAATCAAACACCTCTACAGCATACTCAAAAGCAACATCTCATACTCAGAAAATTAAACAAACAAGCTCACAGAGACCCAACCCAAAAATTAAACCAAACTAAGAATTTCTACCATAGAAATTCGCACATGGATATTAAAATAAAAAATAATAAATAAAAAGAGTTTTTTTGTGGATTTAAATTCTGAGATTTTTCGTATTTTACTACCATCAATTTTTAGCATGCAATAGACCATAGCCATAGATTATAGTTCCAATGATAAGTAACGCAGAAAAAAGCTTCTCATTTACAATTATCCCTCAGAGCTCTTTAGCTAGCCATCTACAAATTAGCAATTTCATGAATGGCTAAGGGAATGAACGAAAGGAAAAAAAAAAAAATACCAGGTGCTGGGCATTGAACGGTGGAGCAGAACCACCACAACGCCGCCGAGACAAAGGCGGCGAGACGGTGGGGAGAAGCTTTGTGGTGGCTATGGCTCTCCTCTCTCTTCTCTGCCGGCAGAGGTCTCTCCTCTCTCTTCTTTCTATCTTTTCTATGTTTGATTGAATTTGTTTTGTGAGGAACACGTGCATCTCACATGCCCATTCTGTTATTGTTTTAATGTTAGAGTAACTAAAGGGATTTTTTTTCAAAATAACCAAATCCTTCAAACAATTTCATTAATTAGCAAGGTTTTGAAACTATTTAGCAATCTAACATAGACTTGATTTTGCTCTTTGAAATCAAGCGATCTAGAGTCGAGTTTTAGTTGGAAATCAAGTGTCTCACACTCAATTTTTATACTCGAGAGTGAAACACTCGAGTTTCGTAGCAAAATCACCAATGCAGAGCAAGGCGGAACGAAATCCAAAGACCCAGACAAGACAAGAAAAACAATGAAGATCAAACATAAAGATTGAGGGCGTGGGTTCGTTGTTTTTGCTGAAGATCAAACGAATTATAGGAACAACACAATACTCACTCTGGATGAACAACTCTTCTTCTCCAACAATCAAACACCAGAGAGAAACAACACGGCTTGGTGCTTCCTTGTCCTCTTTGTTGGAGCTCACAATGTGTGTTTGGGTGAGTTGAGGTTTCAATGACAAAGAAAAAGCTCAGACTTGTACTCATCGCTGTGTGGGTTTGTTTTTCTGAGTTTTAGTTTCTAGATTTTTGCATTTTGTTCTTCTGGGTAAGTTTCTGGTCTTTGTCCTCTTGTTGCTTCTTGTTATGGAACTCAAGTGTCTCACTCTTGAGTATAAAACTTGAGTGTGTAACACTCGATTTTCAACTTAAACTCGACTCATCCTGACTCAATTTCAAAGAGCAAAATCCAGTCCAAGGGACTCAATTTGTTAGATTGCTAAACAATTTTGAAATCTTGCTAACTAATGAAATTGTTTGAAGAATTTGGTTATTTTGAAAAAAAAAAAAAAAATCCTAACTAAAGTATTGATTTGATAGGTATGTATAGTTTAGGGAGTAAATTAGCCAATATAATAGTTTAGGGGGGGTTTTGGCCAATGGTTAAAAGCTTTGAGGGTGTATGGGCATTTTTCCCCTATTGTATCTATAAAAATATATATATATATATATATAACCTTAAATTTGTGAGAAAGTGCGAGGGGTAAGGCAATATGTGAAATCACATAAAACCAATGATGCAACTAGCTTAGCTCAAAAGACAAGGCCTAAACACATTCACTATTGCATCAATACAACATATAAGATGATTGCTCGATCCGGTTTCTTTGCACAAGTTCAAATATGTGTTGGACTCGATTGGTGTTTGCAATTTATGATAACCTTTAAAAGCTTTGTTGGAGGTACTAGAAAGTTTTTAATTTTGTTGCTTGATCTAATTTAAGTCAAGGTAGAGATTTGTTGATTGGTGGCTTGAATAGTGCGCAAACAATGTCAATTGTGCTTGTTTTATGTTAGACAAAATAACCTTTACCTATTCTTTACAGAATTGTGTAGCTTGCACAAAAAGACTTTAGTTTATAACGTTAACACAACTTTGGTCTTTTGTACACCAGTTTTAAAGAATTAACAATTTTGCGGTGTGCTAGTTGTGGTGAAAGAATACTTTGCATGAATTTGGGGTTTGGATGTAATTATGAGGGTGTTTTTGTTTCACCTTTTTATTCTTTCTTTTTTCTTTTTTTTCTTTTTTTTTTTTCTTTTTTTTTGGTCTAAGTGAAAATTTCTCCTCCATGCATGCGGCCTATATGTGATTTTTTTTTTTTTCCTATTTCTCCATTTCTATTTCATATAAAACCAATATTTTTAACTACACATAACAAATAAATATCAAAGTTTCTGTTACCTCAATACTATCAGAATCAAAGAACATATACAAGAAACTCTAGAACATTTGATTTTATTTTCAACGCTGAATCAAATTAGCGACCATGTACATTTAGAAGATTTCTCCAAACAAACAGTGCATCAACAAAATTCCACTAGGTTCTAGGTGCAACATTAATGTACATTTCAGCCATACTAAAGAAGCAATGTATGATGTTAATAACCAAAATCTACTCAATCAGTTTACAGAATAGGAAAGAATACTAAACACCCTTGAATTATCAATATTGCATCAATCAATTGCCGTGGAGTAGTATTGACTTCAAGCCAATTTTTTATGAAATCATCTACAGCAATGTAATCATAATATGGGTATCGCGCATTATTATAGTAGTAATCAACATCTTTAGCACCCTCTTGAGAAATATTCTTAGAGGCTTATTGCGAGTGACCTTCATCACCATCTTCATGTTTATTTTCATCTTCATCATTACCTTCACCTTCACCTTCCTGTTCTTGTTATTGTTCTCTTGCATGGGATGCATTGGGGTGAGAAGTAGCAGTATCTTCTTCTTCTTCTGCTTTTCTCTGTTGTTGTTGAGGGATTTCTTGGAGGTTCTGAGCTTCTTGTTCTTGTTCGTGTTCGTGTTCTGCTGGGGTCTGTTCTTCTGCATGGGATTCATTGAGAGAAGTAACAGTATCTTCTTCTTCTTCTCCAGGGACCTTTGTCTTAAGCTTTTTCTCATTTCCCTGAGTGCTTTTTCCATCAGAGACTGGACGTTTAAATGGTGAGTACTCTGGTGGTGTAAAATTCATAATGTCCACTTCTTCATCTTCTTCTTCTTCGTCTTCATCTTCTTCTTCGCTTTCTTCTTCGCTTTCGTCTTCGTCTTCGTCTTCATCTTCTTCTTCGCTTTCGTCTTCATCTTCGTCCTCATGTTTCTTCATCTTCTTCTTCGCCTTCGTATTCTTCTTATTCTTCTTCTTCTTCTTCTTCTTCTGGTTTTCTAATTGCATCGGATTCACTGGGAAGACTAGAAGTAGGAGTATCTGGGAGGTTCAAAACTTCTTGTTCGTGTTCTTCTTCTTCTTCAGATCCTTCACTTTCTTCTTTTTTTCTCTTCTTGTTCTTGTTCCTGTTCTGTAACTGAATGGGAAGCATCTGGAGGAGTAGAAGTATGACTATCTGGGAGGTTCTAAACTTCTTGTTCGTGTCCTTCTTCTTCTTCTTCTTCTTGGGTCATGTCTTGCATTGGAGATCCTTCACTTTCTTCTGACATTTTTCACTCAGAGAGAGAGAGAGAGGGGCAGAGAGATAAAGAAAGGAAAAGATTTGTGCATAGAAGCGTTGTGATTTCCAGTTGAGTGGCAGTGGTATTTATAAAGTTTGTTAAAGAGAACTGTGTAAAAATGGTGCCCTATTCAGAACTATTATTGATACCAAGTTATTGAGGCAATCTTTCTCTTTTGTTATAGAGCAGGAATTGGAATTGGGCCAGCTCATTACTTAGCATCCTGGGGCCTACTCTATAAGCGACTTGGGCCTATATCTGGATGTAATTTCCCTCACTTTTGAATAATAAAGAATTTTTTTATTATTTAAAAAAATAAAATAAAAAGTCTAAAGTCGGTTGGGGAAAACATTCTTCTGTCAAAAATGGGCTAGCTCATTACTACCATTAATTTTGTTTGCAATCAAACTGTTATCACAGACATAGAATCTTTGAAAAAAATTTAATAGTACATAATAATAAGATATATTATTTTTAAATTGGCTAAGAAATTTATTATTTGGTCCCCTACTAAATTGAATATCAGCTCCCATAATTCCAAAAATTAAAGTGGCCGCCAACCCAAATATTAATGTGGTTGATGGCTCCCTCATCCAAAACAAAAATAAAAATGAATTCCTTATAAAAAAATTTAAAAAAAAAATTCTCCATTCATAATAAAATAGAAATTACTTATAGATTATAACTGTGTTTTGTATACTATTTTGGTTGGCTTATTTCAGACCCAGAAAGGTAGAAAACTGAAATATGCAAAACCAGAATTTTGCCAAAAAAAAATGTAATGCAAAAATTTGTGAGTTGTTAGAGCACATACATATCAAGTGTAGCATGCAAAAGTCTTTCACTCAACTGATTTACACTCATTTGAACTCAAAATCTCAATAGTAGAAAATTAAATCTTATAATACCAGCACAAGCTCCACACTCATTTTACCAAATTTGAACAAAATACACATTGCTTGAGTTGTGTACAAAATTATAGCAAAAACTTCCGTGTAGTGTGTGAAAATATAGCAATGAGCAAGTTCAAGACTTTAAATTTGTGAGGGGGAAGGCAATATGTGAAAACACATGAAACCAGTGAGGCAACTAGCACAGTTCATGACACAAAGTCAAAACACACTCACTATTGCATCAATACAGTAGAAATGATGATTTATTGGACACAGATTGGTGTTTGCAATTTGTGATAGTGCTTTTGTACTAACTTTGTAATCTCTATTCTTCTTTTTTTCTTCTTCTCTTTTTTTCTATGTGAAAAGTTTTAGCTTCTCGGACATGAGTGATTAATTTTTCAACTTTTCTATTTTTATTTCGCATAAACTCACTCTTTTTAACTACACAGGACACAGATATCAAAAACTTATCCTATCTCGACAATATCATAAGGAAAGAACATGTACAAGATGAGGACAAGAAACTCTAGAGCATATGATTTTATTTTCACAGCTGAATCTAGGTGCAACAATGTGCATTTCTGCCATACTAAAGAAGCAATGTATGAATTGGTAACCAAAATTTCCTCAATGAGTTTATAGAATAGGAAAGAATACTAAACACCTTTGAATTATCATCAACTTGGTAAAGATGATGAATTGACAATGACTTAACTGCATATACATCAAGGGTGCAATTATCCTCCAGCTCCTTATGGAAAAGGTGATGCAATAAACCGTGATTTCTTCAGATTCTTCCAATCTTCTTTGAATCCAGAATTAGTCCATATCCTTTGCGCCAAATTGAATGCCCTCTGATGATGAGGATCAGAGAATTTCTTAGCCACACCCATCTTGGCCAAAGTCTCCTTGTATTTCTTTCTCAGCTTCAATATTACATCAATCAATTGCCGTTGAGTAGCATCGACTTCAAGCCAATTTTTGATGAAATCATCTACAGCTATGTAATCATAGTATGGGTATCGCGCATTATTATGGTAGTAATCAATAATGCAATTCAAGAATCCAATCTCGTAATCAACATCTGTTAGCACACTCTCAAGAAATGTTGTTGGAGGCTTATCGCATGTGACCTTTGTCCTAGTCTTTTTCTTTATTCCTTGACAGTCTTCGTCTTTAACATCAGATTTCTGGGCAGGACGTTTAGCTGGTGTCACTGGAGATAATCTCCACTTGTTCATCTTCATCTTCATCATCAGAGGTAAAGTAGCAGAGGAAATGTCCACATCTTCCTGTCCTTGTTCTTGCCCTCTTGCATTGAATGCATTGTAGTCAGAAGTAGCAGTATCTTCTTCCTCTTCTTCTCTCTGTTGTTGTTGAGGGAGTTCTTGGAGGTACTGAGCTTCTTGTTCTTTTTCTTCTTCTTGTCCTGGTTCGGGTTCTTTGGGCTGTTCTTCTATGGTCTGTTCTCCTGCATGGGATGCATTGAGAGAAGTAGCAGTATCTTCTTCTTTTTCTTCTTCTGTCTGTTGTTGTTGAGGGAGTTCTTGGAGGGTCTGAGCTTCTTGTTTTTGTCCTTCTTCATTCTCTTCGGTCATGTCTTGGATTGGAAATCTTTCACTTTGTTTAAATGGTGTCTCTGAAGGTGGTGAAACAGTGATATTGCCCACTTCTTTGTCTTCGTCATCTTCTTTTTTCTCTTCTTGTTCTCTGGGCTGCTCTTCTCTAGTCTGTTCTGTAATTGCATGGGATGCTTTGAGAGAAGTAGAAGTATGTTCTTCTTCTTCTTCTTCATGGTCATCTTCTCTCTGTTGTTGTTGAGGGAGTTCTTGGAGTTTCTGAACTTCTTGTTTTTGTCCTGCTTCTTTCTCCGGGGTCATGTCTTGGAGTTGGATTGGAGATCTTTCACTTTGTTCAGACATTTTTCATTCAGAAAGAGAGAGGGGGAAGTGAGGGAAAAAGATTATATATATACAAGCCTTACGATTTACAGTTGAGAGGCATTCATTTATAAGTTCGTTAAAGAGAGGGAGGTATAGTTGTAACTGTAAAAAATGGTGCCAAACCAAAGTCGGTTTGAGTTAACCAAATAAGCCAATGGTAAAACAAGGTTATTTTTTGGGGTACTGGCCTTCCTGCCAAAAATTCCATTTGGCATCAAACTGTTACCATAGATAGAATAGTATAAAGGTGATTGTAAATGTGTGTACGATGTGTGTAATAAACACTGCCGTATAATAGGCAGTTGCATAGAGTTACAAGTATATGTTTTTGTATTTGTAGTTGAGTCTTTTAAACCTCTACACATAATGGTCCTCTGCCCATTGAAGCTAATACTAGAGCAACTTCAATGGGGGAAAAACCACTAGAGCAAGTAAATGGGTGGAAACAACAAAATTCCTACCCACGAGCATTCCACTTTATGCCTCACCAAGTGGAACACCAATTGTGTTCCACTATATGCCTCACCAATTGTAATATTTAATATCTTGTTTTTATTTTTATTTTTGATGAGATCATGTGCCTAATTGATAAATTAATTAAAAGGACAAAAATAAGAGAATACTGTGGCTTACTGTGGTTGGTGAAAATAACATAGAGCACATTGGAATAGAGAATTTTGATTCGGGTGGACACGCTAACAAGCAAAACATAAGTTATCTGGCTGTGGACTTGCTTAACCCTTGATTATGGTGTAGTTTGTTCGTTCTGTTGTTTTGGTTGAATTTCTTCTTACTTTTTGGAAAAAAGTAATCATAAATTTGAAGACGTTTCTCAGAACAAATTATAGCTAGTCACTTAAATAATCACAAAAATTTTTTGCCTTGACAAAAATTGAGCTATTCTAAATCTTTAAAATGGTCTTGCTACATATTCCACTTCTAAAACATAAAAATCTATCAACAAAACAAAGAATTATAAATGAACAAATATATATATATAGGGACATCATTTAATCTAACTAATGATTGATAAGGGGCTGCGCTAAGGCAAAATCATGGTGAATCATGAATCCATTCCATGAGTACTCCAATGAGGATTAATATAACTGTACTATTTCGAATTCAGATTCAGTCAGGCCTCTGTCCCCGTGGAATTTTTCCTTGAAGAGGGTCCATAGCCATGCTCTCAACCACCTCTCAGCTGATCCTTTGTAGGATACAGTTTCTCTTCACCCATACATACATACACCATTGAAGGACTGAAAGAGCATATTTCTTGAAATTCTGTTATAAAGCCACCTGTATCAATCAAAATACAAGAACCACTTTGTTAGATTTCGATAGTGATGACTAAGAGAGGAAGGAGGGCAACCCCTTCCATTCCTCAATAATATCTTGCTAATTCTGCATATACAATGCATTTAAGGCAAAGAAAATCTGCTTGGGAATGATGATAATTGTGATACCTCTTCTAAGAGAAATTTATGGACTATCCTCATCTGAACTAGAATTATCCACCCGTCTATCTGTTATTGCTGGGAAAAGCAGTTGATGGAAACCAGGAGACTGGCGTGGATCAGATGAAGCTGGTGCTGTAGGAGCCTCTTTTTTCTGTGTTTTCATTTGCCTCTTTGCTGCATCTCTCACCTCTCTGCATGACTTATCTAACATTATCAAAAAATCCCGTACAATGACAAATAAACGTAAGCCCTCATCCTTCCCTGCTTTCCCATGGAAGTAATCACCAGTGCTCTTTACCAGAGACATGATTCTCTTTTCTTCCTCCAGGAGCCACTTGATATCATTCTCAGCTTTCTGCAGAAAACTCTTTAGTGATTGGTGGAACCCACTATCTTCCCCAAGACTCTTCATGTCTGAGTTCAGGAAGTCTCGAGCTTTAATCAGTTGATGACCAAGTTTGGAAACAGTTCCTATCAAGCTGTCAGCATCCAGAATCGCTGCTTTCTTGACATTCCCAAGTTCATCACCCAAACCTGAAACCACCTGCAGACCTAAGCTTCGGTAGTGCTCTTCTGTGTCATGGGAGGTTTCCTCAAGCAGATCATCTGATTTGATGCTGGAGAAACTCTGGCTCTCTTTGGCTACACGAGCAGCTCTTACACCTTCAGATCTGATTATCTCTTGAACTACAAAATGCAAAAGTGTGGTCTTGCCATCTGTTCCTTTTACATCTGACAATTTCAAAAGCGTGTCAAGCTTGAATGCTTGTGCACCACCGCGAAAGGTTCCATCATTCATGCGATTTCCAGTTTTAAGAACAGCTTCAAGAAGTTTGAGGAACAGTCGACTGTTTCTGAGTTCCTTGCAGGCAACCTGGTATATAAGAAAGATATGCCAAATCAATCAGAAATTACCAAGTGAAGAATCTAGAAAGCAATAACCAGAAAGTATCCTCAGATGATTTCACATGCAGAAGCAGACGACATCAAGAAGCCATCTGCATTTGCATGGAACTAACTGAAAATTTTGATGTATTCATACTACATAAGCATGAATGAATGAATTTGTGCAATCATGTGAGCTAATACATACATATTAACAAATTTAGGATCACAGTGACCTCAAGTGTTTCCAACAATTCCAACTCTTCCATCTAAACTATTCCTCTGTGATCACAAACACCATATGCCCATCAATTGTATAGGCCGCAACTAATATAGAAGCCCCTTCACTAGACCATAAAATATGTCTAATGAATGCAAGTGCAAAAGATGGGTGCAAACTTTGATGGGGGCACACAGGAGCCCTTACACTATTGGACTGACATATCTGTATGGTGTAAGCCATGTGATCCATCATACAGTTTAATATAACCATAGACAAAACATGTTGAACCTAAGTCATTGAATGGCGTTCATATTATTTTATTCAAATCATAATAAAAGAGTCACCCAAGTATACAGGATGAATACAACTCGGGACCAAAACAATCAGGCAAAAATGAGATATACCAAATATAGATCAAATCCTTTGCTTTGATATGATCAAGTCCTTCTATATGGTAGGCAAAAATTGAAGATCCAGTCCATTTCAAACAGGTCTGTCATTTGCAAATTAGCAGAATTGAACAATTGGCAAACATAGGCCTCTCTTCAAGTATTCGGCGAATAGTAGTAAGTATGTTCTTATAATTTTAAGGCTAGTTCAGTGGCAAAAATGCAAGGATTTGGACTCCGAAGGTCACATTGGACCAAAAGCACCATACCTTGCTACCAGAACGTCACTGTATGAAATTTTGATCAAATCTTTCGCTCTTGTCCTCCTGAGCACAACTTAGTAAGAACCATTGTTATTTATGCCGTCTCAGTTATATTTCCTTGTGTTTTGGCTTGTGACTCCATATTGAGTATCATTTCATTTTAGCTTTCTGCTTTACACAGCTCCAAATAAATATTTTTCTCTCAGCAGGTTGTCATGATCTGGTGCTCGTTTAACACAAGCCTTAGCTATGCTCAGCAGTTTGCCATCTCATTATCTTACTAGCAAATTTAGGTAGTTTATTAAATTTTTTCATTGCCAAGAAAATTAAAGTAGTTAATTAGTTCCATTTAACATTTGCCCAATTTGTTTCTTAAAATGAAAAGGTGAAGAGCTACAAACAGTGAGACATGAAAATATCAGTTCATAGTCATACCTCCAAGGTTGCAAAAGACTCTCTAGTGATGGTAGCCTCCTCCTGAATGGTACACATGAAAAGCAACGCATCCATTCGTTTAAAAGCAAATGGGATATCAACCAAGGCTTTTAGGAACCGCTCAGCAGGCCCAAGTTGAGCAATTTCACCATTGAATAGCCTAAGTTTCAGTTCTTCTTCTGCAGTTGGTGCCATCTTCAACAAAGTTTGAAGGAGTTCTGGTGGAAGCTCATTTCCTGATTCAACTAAGGCAGTTAGAATATGGTTATTATGCATTGACACACAAATTAAAAAGCACTACAGGAGCATGATCAATTTTGCTCTACATTGAAGAGATTATTTTTCTTGACCACATGATGCAGCCAGCAAAAAGCTCTCAGAATGCAGAACAGCAAGACCAAAGATCACAGTAATTCAAACTTTAAACATATGGTCCAGTTTTGATGTGAAACATAATTGGCACCCTTCAGGCTACTTTAGTTATTAACAAGTCTTAGTATTATGTTTCTTTAGATTAGAAAGCTGCTGGTTCTGTTTTAATTGAGTTTTACAAGAGTATGGATAATATGATAATTTCAAATTTTTCTAGAACTGGCTGTAATGTGATATTGTGAAGGTTAGAAAGCTCTTAGTTTGAGACTGAAAGTTGATCTATGGTTCTAATCGTCACAAATAATTTATAAACTAAGAGGGTAATTCACAACGGAGGCCCATGAGTTTTATTTTATTTTTATTTTTTTCAGTTCATAAGTTACACACGCCCAATGGGTCTTGAACCCTTGACCTCACCCTCCGTCTAAAACTTATAAGGAGAGGAGGTGCCAATTGAGCTAGAGCTCATTGCAGAGTTTCATTTTATGTTTTGGAGTTCTTTTCTGTTTTGTTTAAATTGTTTCCTACTTGCTTTAGCAATTCCTATCCTTTATAATCTATTTAGAAAAAGGATTAAATCATTCAAATCATAGAGAGATATGAATTAATAAATTTCATATTTTCTTCAAGCTTTGCAGGTGTGATTGTCTTCTCCTTCATATGCATGATTGCTTAAGAAAACTAAGTGCAATTGCCTAGGGTTTGTCTTCACACCTGCAAGGCATAGATTACCTTCATGAAGTGCATCTTGAACTTCCTCTGTTGTCACATTCAATGCCCGCAGAAGAATTGCTAGATTTTGCGCTTTTTTCGGATCAATGATCTGAATATGCTGGGGTGAGGGATCTTGTGAAGAAGACTCCTTGTGTGCTTTTCTGTTTTTATCAACAGCATTATAACCAAACAGAGTTTCTATCATCTCCTCGTTGAACCTGAAAAGTATAGAAAAATTGTATTCAGCAACTAATTATCCATATTGATTCATGATGAATACATAAAAATAAAGAAATTTTCAACTTACTGGAATGATCCAGATTTAATCTGATGCCAAACCATAGATTGATCAGGGCTGGCTAGGACCTTATCCCAGAAAAATGGCTTCAGTTTAGCTTTAGGAGCATTAGCATCATCCTCCAAGCCAGCTTCCTCACTAGAACTAGCGTTTGATGAATTTTTTTGTCCCAGAGGTGGTTGAGCTACCTTTGAGCCTAAGGGAATTGGTGGTGGCCGAGGAGGAGGTACACCACTCTTTGGAGGAGGTGGCGGTGGACGAGGACTGAGTTTGGTGCCTGGAGCAACAGGTGGAGCCGGTGGTGGCAGTGGTGGTCCAGGAGGGTGAGGGCCAGCACCACTAGAAGCTTTCATAGAGGGAGGTGGTACAGGAGGTGGGGGAGGTGGTACAGGAGGTCGAGGAGGATGAGGACCAGCCTTGCTGGGGGGAGGCCTAAAAGAAGAAGGAGGTTCAGGAGGAAGAGGATCTGCCCTGCCAGGAGGGGGCTTCAGCGGAGGCAGTCCAGAAGTGATCACTACCCGCCCAGGAGGTGGCTTTAGAGCAGGAGGAGGTACCTGTCCATTTACATTGCTTGATGGTTCAAATGAGTTGGGTGAGAATTTGGCAGCAGCAGCTCCAGCTCCCACTGATGAAGTTTCATGCAGTGAACTGTGGAAAATATCAGACTCATAATTCCCATCCAAAGATGAGGCCTTTTTGTGATGACTGGAGTTATTACCATACGAGTGATACCCAAGCTTCTCTTCTTTTAATGAATTTCCTAAAGCAAAAGATTTTTGTGAGGAACGTGAAAGATAAATACCAGAAATAATATCATAATTGTGTCAAACAATTATAGAATTACAAAAAGAAGACTTATGGAAACCTACCAACAGAGTAGTCGCTTAAGCTCAAGCTGAGAAGGGGCCTCTCATCATTTCTTCTAACTCCTGAGCGCCTCCCACAAACCTTACAGCAGCATAGGAAGAACAGTGCCGCAACTACAAATGTCACTGATGCAGTTACAACAACAGCAATAACAACAGGTTTACGGCTAGCACTTTGCTTATTTGCCTGAACATTTGAATTAGAATCCGGACTAGCAGAAGAATCATTTGAAGCTGGTGGGAAAAAGGGCACCGGTGGAGGGGGCTGAGAATTAGAATCTGGAGGACTGGAAGGTACTTGCATAGGTGATGGTGATGGTGTTGGACTTGGATTAGGTGATCCGACTGCTGGGGCTGGGGCTGGGGAACTTTCAGTAACCAAATTCCTTCTAGGAGAGTCAGGCCTGGGATATTGGGATTCAAGATTCTTAGCATACCAAATCTTGGGGCCACCTTCTTCTCCAGAGACACGAAACTGAATACTAATCTTTCTTAAACAATCTAAAAGAGTTCTTTCCAACTGGGGATGCAGAACACTAATTATTTTCTGAATATTTTCCTTTGCAAATGACTGGGATTTTGAATTGACTTCATTCACACTACTAGATGAATCCTCCATACAGCATAAGTCTAGACCCTCGTTAGCTCCCTTCAAATGGATCAAATCTTGCCTGCAACTGATCCATAGTAGTGCTGCCTGCGGTAGGAGAATGTCAATGAATTTTTGTTTCTTCTTGTTCAGTCTTAAGGACCATAATGTTTTTTTTTTCCCTTTTCAACAATAAACTTAAGTAACATAGTATAGCCAGTTTTTCTCTTAAATCTAAGGGTAATCTCTCTACACTTGAGATTATAGGTGAGTGTTGAAAACTGATACATAAGCACCATATAATACACCATACCCTTCTTATGTCCACCTATGGGAATCAAAACTTCAAGGAAAGATTAAGTATCATTTAATACACCATATTGAGTATCATTTAATCACTATATAAGCACTATATAATACACCATACCCTTCCTATCATATCAGAAACTTGAAAAACTACCAAAATATTCATTGTATTTCCACATTCACTCACTAACAAATACACACAGTAATGAAAGTCATTGACAGTTAGCAAAATTATTAGTAAGTAAGAGCTAGTGCAAGCAGAAGATTTAAACCATAATCTCATATGATTTTTTGCTCCCTATCTTTTCCTTCTTTCAAGTAAAGGGTAAAGCAGATTCAAATTTTATAATTACAAGACAAAATTTCCCACATCACAGCAAAGAACTTACCACTTATGGGATTAAATGTAATTACTACAAACAAATCATTATAGAAAACGTTCACAATATGACAATCTAGAATAAAGAAGACTTTTTTTTTATTTTTATGATGTGGAACCTCACCGAGGTAAGCCCTTTGGATCCACCCTTGAAGAGTAAGCCACAGATGCACGACCCCACCCGTCAGAACTGTGTCTAAGGTAATTTACGATAACTCCTAGTGGGGATCATCCCAAGCCTCCAACCACTAGGATGCAGTATGACCGGTTATCTAGAATTAAAGAATACTGCATTCTTGAACTGATTACTGGATATCAGACCTAATTTCCACTGTTATTATCCTACCCAGTGCACAAAACTCCTATTTTGGCAGGGTCAAGGAGAGGTGATCTATCTATTCAATATGAAGCATTGGACTATATAAAATACATGAATGCCTTAAATCAAATTTACCAAATTGCATTTAGAATAACAATACCCTAAGACAATTAAAACAAAACTATAGTCACTCACCATGTCCTCATCTATCTCCCCAGACGCCGGATCAACAATTTGCCTGAGAAACACTTCCTCATCACTGTTCCTCTCTTTTGAACTTACTGCTGCCAGGGTGCAAACCAAAACTACCAAAGCAATGAAAACCCGTATCTTTATAAGACCCATAAGTAGTTGAACTGTCATTACAAACGAATACTATTTTCATCAATGCCTAAACCTTCCATAAGTAAAGCCCTAAAAGAGCTTTAATCACCCAAAAGCTTCAACTTTTTCACAATATGCCACCGACCCAGTTCGATTTTTGCCAACATAAACCCTATAAAACCACAAAAAAAAAAACCTGAAACTTGGAATCAAACAAAACCCAATTTATTTTTCTTCTTCCCAATAACATCTGAAACTTGGAATCAAACAAAACCCAATATTTTTCTTCTTCTTCTTCTTCTTCTTCTTCCCAAAACAGCCAAAATATAGAATCAAATCGCTCACAATGAGAAACCCACCAAGAATAAAAAAGGGGTAGGCTCAAAAAAGAAACATTCTAGATCAAATTCTCTATTGAAATTGTGAATGCCAAAGAAGCAATAGCCCTCTCTCTCTCTCTCTTTATGTGAAACCTTCCAAGACGAGTCTTTGTTTCTGACCAGATCCAAGAAAAGGAGCTCAGGAAAAACTTAGCAGTGAAACGTAAAAATACGGAATGTATATGTACAAGCAAAAGCCGTGTTGTCCTGTTGACTAGAAAACATGAATAAACAACCTTCAAATTCTTTTCATTTGAAAAGGAGTACTGTTTCCTACCAAAGCTGCCAACAAAATTGAATCGTCTGACATTTTTATTTATTTATTCTAATTCTTCTACCATTTGCATTTATATGACTCTTTATTTTAAGAAATAAGAGTTTGGCTTCAAATTTGTTTGGCGCTATCTTAATCACATTAATTTATTATTATTAAATTATGTTCGACCTGTTTGAAAGTTACGTAATAAATTGAAAATGATATTTTAAGATATATTTCAAGTGTTTTTGTTTTTGTTTACACTGATAATTGTCCTTGGAAATAGGCCAATGGCATTGTCGTTTTGGAAAGGTCCTGAAGTTTCAAATTTGATTCCTTCCTCCATTTATTTTTTTACTTTTTTTTTTTTTTTAATAGTAATCAACTAATCATCACGCGTTTTAATAGTTATTATCCTACAGCTAGCAATTGATAAGGAAAACCTAGATAAGCTTGCTTAGCTTAATCAATTTCCATGAAATTCTTCTTCTTCTTTTTATGAATAACCAATTTTCATTAAGCTGTTGACCTTAATCTAAGTCCCATCTTTTTAGAAACATTAAAAAAAAAAATGTCAATTTTATCTTTTTTATAAGATAAAATATGTCAGTTGAGTTACAAATGATTATTTGGTTGTAATTAAGAGATAAAATTACTAAATTAATATCTTTCTTTTTTTTTTTTGAGGAACTACTAAGTTAATATCAACTCAACATTTTCCTTGTTAATCAAAAACCTTAAACTCAACTATTCTAAATAAAAGCTTTTTAATGGCCCAATGAAGCCGTTTGTTTTACTGCCAATTCAAGGTTTTTAAGGCGACAAATATGAAATTTTCACCTCAAAAACATTTTTAGTAATGATCAGGTAAATTCTGCTTTACAGAAAGATGTTTCTACTTTCTAACTCTGTTTTTTTTTTTTTTTAAAGCCACAACAGTATTTTTTTTTTAATTACCTTTTTTTCTTTTTTAAAGCATAAAACTTTATGTCTTCGAAAGGCCATGGCCCATAACTTTCAATTTTACCATTTGTTTGTGGCGTTTTTTTTTTTTTTATAATCAACATCTCAAAAAAAAAAAGGGTCCACATGAGAATAAGATATTAAAAAAAAATTTAAAAGTAAAAGTGCCAAAACATGGAGATGTAAACTTAGAGCATTCGCATCTGCTCTGTTATATATGTGTAAAATACACATTTTGATCACTTTTACACATTTTGATCCAAAAAACACTCCGCATCAATCCTTTTAAAATCATGTAAAACTGTGGAAATTTATCAACGAGCTACAGTACCCGTGTATATTTACACGGGCACTGTAGCTCGTGTATTTAATTTTTTATTAATTTTTTCTCCCTCATCAACTGACGCTCATCTCCCACCTCTCTTCCCCAACTTCCAGCGCGCCAGAATCAACTGAAAATGATCCCAAACAAACCCACTTGGCCCATAACTTTCAATTTTACCATTTGTTTGTGGCGTTTTTTTTTTTTTTTTAATCAACATCTCAAAAAAAAAAGGGTCCACATGAGAATAAGATATTAAAAAAAAATTTAAAAGTAAAAGTGCCAAAACATGGAGATGTAAACTTATGAGATGGAACTAAAGAATCAAAAATTCCATAGTGTACTTGTAGTAGATTCTTGAAGCACTCTACGCTAATTGACAAATAGTTATGACTTGTGACTTGTGAGTAGTTGTTTTTCTAAAAAAGAATGAGTTGGTTTTTAATAAGAATAAAAATGAGAATAAATTGGTCAGGAGCTAGCGTAAAATGTGTGTTTTATACCAGCCAATCTCGACCCGCCACGTCACCAATTTTCTTTTTCTTTTTTCAGCAAAAAACATTAAACCTTAAGGGAATGGCAAAACCAACCCAAACCTATTTGCCCACCCAAACCTACCAACTTAAAATAGACCCAAACCCACCCAATTATTAGTTGGATTAAATGGGTATTAACTCAATTAAACCCAATTAACACTAATGTTTATTGGGTTTTAATTGGGTACCCAATTACCCAACCCCAAAACTACTAAAATTACAAAAATACCCCCCTCAACCTAAAAAATGACCAAAATAACACCTAAATCTACAAAATGACCAAAATACCCCCCAAAACCCAAAAAAAGACCAAAATACCTCCCGAAACCTAAAAAATGACCAAAATATCCCTAAAACCCATAAAATGACCAAAATACCCCTAAAATCTAAAAAATGACTAAAATACCCCCAAAACCCAAAAAATAACTGAAATACCCTCGAAACCTGAAAATAACCAAAATACCCCCGAAACATAAAAAATGACCAAAATACCCTGAAACCCAAAAAATGACCAAAATACCCATAAAACCTAAAAATGACCAAAATACCCCTGAAATCCAAAAAATTACCAAAATACCCTAGAAACCTAAAAATTACCAAAATACCTCAAAAACCTAAAAAAATGGCCAAAATAACACCAAAGCCTAAAAAATAACCAAAATAACCCAAAAACCTAAAAAATGACCAAAATACCCTCGAAACCTTAAAAATGAGTAAAATACTCTCGAAACCTTAAAAATGGCCACAATAACCCTGAAACCTAAAAATTGATCAAAATAACCTAGAAACCTAAAAATGACCAAAATAACCCTGAAGTCTAAAAATTGACAAAAATAACCCCAAAACCTAAAAATGACCAAAATACCCCCCTAAAACTATAAAATGACCAAAATACCCCCCTAAACCTAAAAAGTGACCAAAATACCCCTTAAACCTAAAAAATTACCAAAATACCCTCAAATCTCTAAAGTGATGAAAATACCCCTAAACCTTTGAAATGACCCAAATAAACCCAAAATTGCTAAAATGGCCACAAACAACATGAAACCTCTAAAATGACGAAAATACCCTAAACCTATAAAACGACCAAAATACCCCTCAAAATATCTAAAATGACCAACATACAACTAATCCTATAAGATGAACAAAATACACTCAAAGCCTCTAAAATTACCAAAATAGGGGTTTGGGGTATCTTAGTTATTCTTTAGGTTTAAGGGTATTTTGGTCATTTTTTATGTTTAGGGAGTGTTTTGGTCATTTTTTAGTTTTACGGGGGATTTTGGTAATTTTTTAGGTTTAGGGTGTATTTTTATCGACTTACAGGTTTAAGGGGCTTTTTTGTCATTTTATAGGTTTCGGAGTATTTTGGTCATTTTTTAGGTTTCAAGGATATTTTGGTCATTTTAAGGTTTAGGGGTTATTTTGGTCGTATTTAGGTTTCAGGGGTATTTGGTCATTTTTTAGGTTTCAGGGGGTATTTCAGTTAATTTTTAGGTTTCAAAGGTATATCATCATTTTTTAGGTTTAGAGGGTATTTTGGTCATTTTTAGGTTTAGGGCTATTTTGGTCATTTTTAGGTTTCTAGGTTATTTTGGTCAATTTTTAGATTTCGGGAGTATTTTGGTCAATTTTTAGCCTTCGAGGTTATTTTGGCCATTTTTAGGTTTCAAATGTATTTTAGTAATTTTTTAGGTTTTATGGAGGTATTTTGGACATTTTTTGGATTTAGGGGTATTTTGTCATTTATAGGTTTTGGGGATATTTGGTCATTTTCTGGGTTTCAGGGGTATTTTGGTCTTTTTTTTGTTTCGGGGGTATTTTGGTCATTTTTTGGGTTTTGGGGGTATTTTGGTCATTTTTTGGGTTCCAAGGGTATTTTGGTCATTTTTTGGATTTCAAAGGTATTTTGGTATTTTTTTGGGTTTTGGGGGTATTTTGGTCATTTTCGGGTTTCAGGGGTATTTTGGTTATTTTTTGGGTTTTAGGGGTATTTTGGTCATTTTTGGGTTTCAGGGGTATTTTGATCATTTTGTAGATTTCGAGATTATTTTGGTAATTTTTAGGTTTCGGGGGTATTTTGGTCATTTTCTGAGTTTTAGGGGTTTTTTGGTCATTTTTTATGTTTCGAGGGTATTTTGGTCATTTTTTAGATTCTGGAGGGTATTTTGGTAATTTTAAGGTTTTGGAGGTATTTTGGTCATTTTTTGAGTTTTAGGGGTATTTTGGTCATTTTTAGGTTTTGGAGTATTTTGGTCATTTATTTGGATTTTGGGGGTATTTTGGTCATTTTGTAAGTTTCGTGGTTATTTTGGTAATTTTGAGGTTTTGTAGTATTTTGGTCATTTTTTAAGATTTTAGAGTACTTTGATCATTTACACTTTATGGCCATTTTGGTAATTTTGATAATTTGGTAAGTTGGGGTTTACCCATAATAATTGGATTGGGTTGGGTTTAGGTTAGAAGTAATTAGTTAAATGGGTTTTAATGGGTAAATGGGTTTTATATACCCAAACCAATTATGCCCACCCATTTGACACCCCTAGCCTTAAGCCTCTCTTTTCTTCTCTCCTCACCTGATCTCTCCATCTCTAAATCAAACCCACGACCTCCATGGCCGGAGTTTCAAAGCTCAACACAAGCCAAAAACACTACTGCCATGGCCAAAACTCCATGGTTCAACCAACAGCTGCTGCAGCAAGCCACCACTGAGGTGGCCCCATTTTCCCTTGCCACCCACTCCCTATGAACAACAACCATCACCACCACAAACTCACCTTAATCACCATCACCACAACTCTGATTTAAAAATAAAAATAAAAAACAACAACAACCACCACCACCACCACAAACTCATAACAACAACCACCACCACCACAAAACCCACTTAATCACCACCACCACAAATTGAAAAACCATACAAAACCCATATCAAACACAAACCCATATGAAACCCACAAACCCATGACCCAAAATCAACCACCAACAGATGGGAAACCCACAAAACCCAGCAAGACAGCAACCTAAACCACCACCGCACATGCATGCCGCCATCTATTGCACCACCATCGCACACCTACGGTTTGCTCCACAAAAACCAACAGAAATGGCATGATCAACAGCATGACCCACCACCACCACAACAACGTGATCCATGGGGTTGGCGTGGAGCTTTAAGAAGAATGAGGAAGAAAGGAAAAAAAAAATCAAAGGGGGAGAGGATAATGGACACTGTGACTAACTTGTGAAGAGGAAATGGAAAAAAGAAAAGGGAGAGAGAAAATATTGTTTAATTAAGTTAGGATAGAATGAATAAAATAGTATTTTTTTTTTCTTTAGTTTTTAAGTTATTGACGTGGCGGGTTAGGATTGGCTGGCGTAAAACACACCTTTTACACCAATTCCTGACCCAATTTATTCTCAATAAAAATTGAGAAAATGTTTGTACCAAATGTCACCGTGAAGGATAAGTTGGAAATAGTGAACCTAACTGGGATTGGTGGAACTCACAACCTCGAAAAATACCTCGATTTCCCGATAATCCACAAGGGAAGGAGACACAATAAATTTCAATTTGTTGTGGAAAGAGTCCAAGCCAAATTGGATGGCTGGAAATCCAAATGCCTTTCGCCGGCAGGGAGGCTAGTGCTCATTAAGGCAGCGGTGACCTCTATACCTGAGTATATTATGCAGTGTCATAAACTTCCTGTCAAGGTATGTGAAAATACATATAATGGAGAAAGTGTAAGTGCTTGGGCTGACTTCTGGCTTCCTTCCGGACCACTCAGGCAGCAAGTTGTAGGTCCTCTAACTGATGGGGAAGACAACCTCTCGGCGAAGAGCTTGATTGACAGTATGGAGTGTATCTCATTTGACCTCCCTGACAAAATCTTACAAGAGATTAAAGGTACCCAAGAAGACATCCTAATTTGGGCATTCTCTAAAGATGGCTCCTTTTCCCTAAAATCAGCATATCTTATAGCTAAAGGGTTTAATCTTTTGAACCTTGACACTAGTCCTCATCAATGGGTGTGGAAAGCGCATACATCCCCTAGAATCAAATTTTTTATTTGGCTATGCACTCATCACAGCGTGCCTACTAAGGAAGTTCTTGGTTTAAGAAGGTTAAACTTTGACTTGACGTGTGAGTTATACCGTGAAGGGATAGAGTCCATCATTCATACATTTAGGGATTGTAGGGTGGCTAAAGTCATGTGAAAAGACCTAGGATTTGAGGAGAACAACTTGGATTTTTTTGGATTGAATTTGGTAGAATGGCTTGAGAAGTTTTGTGGGACTTCCATCATCTACCCAAGACCCTGTGTACCATGGAAAATTTTATTTCCTCAAGCAATATGGACAATTTGGCTGCATAGAAATAATGCAATATCTCAGATTGGAAGAGTGGAAGAGGGCACGAGTACTCTTTGCCTAAAAAAGGGAGTGGAGTTCCATTCAATTGTTCCTAATGAACCCAATAAGCCCAGTAGAGTGCAAGTTCAAGTGAAATGGACCAAGCCTACCACAGGTTGGGTGAAACTCAATACATACGAGACTTTGTATGGGAACCCGATCAAGGTGGGTGGGGGTGGTGTTTTGAGAAGCAGCAATGGTGACTGGTTAGGTGGTTTTGCGAGGAAGCTGGGCAGTACATCAAGCACTGTGGCAGAACTTTGGGCACCGAAGGACGAGCTCATCATGGCTAAGCAAATGGGGATTGAAAACATTTGTATTGAAATGGATGCTGAGTTTATTGTACAACTTGTTTCAAGACCTTCAGTGGTCAATCTAACGCTTGAACCTCTCTTAACTGAATGTAGGAACCTGATTCAAACATTCTCTAACTCTTTGGTGGTGCATGTGTTCAGGGAGGCAAATGGCTGTGCTAACCGCCTAGCAAGGATGGGTGCTGAACTTGATGTAATAGATTTTCTTTTTTTGTTTAACCCACCGGATGTGGTGGTTGAGATGCTGGCTAGAGATAAAGCTGATCTTGCTTGTTGTAATAAACTTGTTATTTCTTAGTTAATTCCAAGCATCATTTACCAAAAAAAAAAAGTCTTGTAAAATGCCATTTCTATTAATAAGAGCATTGTGATGAGCTGTTAGCAAAAATTTATTTGTCACCTTTTAGGGGCTTGCCCTTGTCTTCTCTGTTCAATTTTTTTTTTTTTTTTTTTTTTTAAGCCTCTAAAATTACCAAAATAGGGGTTTGGGGTATCTTAGTTATTCTTTAGGTTTAAGGGTATTTTGGTCATTTTTTATGTTTAGGGAGTGTTTTGGTCATTTTTTAGTTTTACGGGGGATTTTGGTAATTTTTTAGGTTTAGGGTGTATTTTTATCGACTTACAGGTTTAAGGGGCTTTTTTGTCATTTTATAGGTTTCGGAGTATTTTGGTCATTTTTTAGGTTTCAAGGATATTTTGGTCATTTTAAGGTTTAGGGGTTATTTTGGTCGTATTTAGGTTTCAGGGGTATATTGGTCATTTTTTAGGTTTCAGGGGGTATTTCAGTTAATTTTTAGGTTTCAAAGGTATATCGATCTTTTTTTAGGTTTAGAGGGTATTTTGGTCATTTTTAGGTTTAGGGGCTATTTTGGTCATTTTTAGGTTTCTAGGTTATTTTGGTCAATTTTTAGATTTCGTGGTTATTTTGGCCATTTTTTAGATTTCGGGAGTATTTTGGTCATTTTTAGTTTTCAAGGTTATTTTGGTCAATTTTTAGCCTTCGAGGTTATTTTGGCCATTTTTAGGTTTCAAATGTATTTTAGTAATTTTTTAGGTTTTTGGAGGTATTTTTGGACATTTTTTGGGTTTAGGGGGTATTTTGGTCATTTATAGGTTTTGGGGATATTTTGGTCATTTTCTGGGTTTCAGGGGTATTTTGGTCTTTTTTTTGTTTGTTTCGGGGGTATTTTGGTCTTTTTTTGGGTTTTAGGGGTATTTTGGTCATTTTTAGGTTTCAAGGGTATTTTGGTCATTTTATGGGTTTCAGAGGTATTTTGGTAATTTTTTGGGTTTTGGAGGTATTTTGGTCATTTTCGGGTTTCAAGGGTATTTTGGTTATTTTTTGGGTTTTAGGGGTATTTTGGTCATTTTTGGGTTTCAGGGGTATTTTGATCATTTTGTAGATTTCGAGATTATTTTGGTAATTTTTAGGTTTCGGGGGTATTTTGGTCATTTTCTAGGTTTTAAGGGTTTTTTGGTCATTTTTTTATGTTTCGAGGGTATTTTGGTCATTTTTTGGATTTTGGAGGGTATTTTGGTAATTTTAAGGTTTTGGAGGTATTTTGGTCATTTTTTGGGTTTTAGGAGTATTTTGGTCATTTTTAGGTTTTGGAGTATTTTGGTCATTTATTTGGATTTTGGGGGTATTTTGGTTATTTTGTAAGTTTCGTGGTTATTTTGGTAATTTTGAGGTTTTGTAGTATTTTGGTCATTTTTTAAGATTTTAGAGTACTTTGGTCATTTACACTTTATGGGCATTTTGGTAATTTTGATAATTTGGTAAGTTGGGGTTTACCCATAATAATTGGATTGGGTTGGGTTTGGGTTAGAAGTAATTAGTTAAATGGGTTTTAATGGGTAAATGAGTTTTATATACCCAAACCAATTATGCCCACCCATTTGACACCCCTAGCCTTAAGCCTCTCTTCTCTTCTCTCCTCACCTGATCTCTCCATCTCTAAATCAAACCCACGACCTCCATGGCCGGAGTTTCAAAGCTCAACACAAGCCAAAAACACTACTGCCATGGCCAAAACTCCATGGTTCAACCAACAGCTGCTGCAGCGAGCCACCACTGAGGTGGCCCCATTTTCCCTTGCCACCCACTCCCTGTGAACAACAACCATCACCACCACAAACTCACCTTAATCACCATCACCACAACTCTGATTTAAAAATAAAAATAAAAAACAACAACAACAACAACCACCACCACCACCACCACCACAAACTCATAACAACAACCACCACCACCACAAAACCCACTTAATCATCACCACCACAAATTGGAAAACCATACAAAACCCATATCAAACACAAACCCATATGAAACCCACAAACCCATGACCCAAAATCAACCACCAACAGATGGGAAACCCACAAAACCCAGCAAGACAGCAACCTAAACCACCACCGCACATGCATGCCGCCATCTATTGCACCACTATCGCACACCTACGATTTGCTCCACAAAAACCAACAGAAATGGCATGATCAACGGCATGACCCACCACCACCACAACAACGTGATCCATGGTGTTGGCATGGAGCTTTAAGAAGAATGAGGAAGAAAGGAAAAAAAAAATGAAAGGGGGAGAGGATAATGGACACTGTGACTAACTTGTGAAGAGGAAATGGAAAAAAGAAAAGGGAGAGAGAAAATATTGTTTAATTAAGTTAGGATAGAATGAATAAAATAGTATTTTTTTTTCTTTAGTTTTTAAGTTATTGACGTGACAGGTCAGGATTGGCTAGCGTAAAACACACCTTTTACACCAATTCCTGACCCAATTTATTCTCAATAAAAATTGGGAAAATGTTTGTACCAAATGTCACCGTGAAGGATAAGTTGGAAATAGTGAACCTAACTGGGATTGGTGGAACTCACAACCTCGAAAAATACCTCGGTTTCCCGATAATCCACAAGGGAAGGAGACACAATAAATTTCAATTTGTTGTGGAAAGAGTCCAAGCCAAATTGGATGGCTGGAAATCCAAATGCCTTTCGCCGACAGGGAGGCTAGTGCTCATTAAGGCAGCGGTGACCTCCATACCCGAGTATATTATGCAGTGTCATAAACTTCCTGTCAAGGTATGTGAAAATACATATAATGGAGAAAGTGTAAGTGCTTGGGCTGACTTCTGGCTTCCTTCCGGACCATTCAGGCAGCAAGTTGTAGGTCCTCTAACTGATGGGGAAGACAAACTCTCGGTGAAGAGCTTGATTGACAGTGTGGAATGTATCTCATTTGACCTCCCTGACAAAATCTTACAAGAGATTAAAGGTATCTCCATTGCAACTAATCCTTCCCAAGAAGACATCCTAATTTGGGCATTCTCTAAAGATGGCTCCTTTTCCCTAAAATCAGCATATCTCATAGCTAAAGGGTTTAATCTTTTGAACCTTGACACTAGTCCTCATCAATGGGTGTGGAAAGCGCATACATCCCCTAGAATCAAATTTTTTTATTTGGCTATGCACTCATCACAGCGTGCCTACTAAGGAAGTCCTTGGTTTAAGAGGGTTAAACCTTGACTTGACGTGTGAGTTATACCGTGAAGGGACAAAGTCCATCATTCATACATTTAGGGACTGTAGGGTGGCTAAAGTCATGTGAAAAGACCTAGGATTTGAGGAGAACAACTTGGATTTTTTTGGATTGAATTTGGTAGAATGGCTTGAGAAGTTTTGTGGGACTTCCATCATCTACCCAAGACCCTGTGTACCATGGAAAATTTTATTTCCTCAAGCAATATGGACAATTTGGCTGCATAGAAATAATGCAATATCTCAGATTGGAAGAGTGGAAGAGGGCACAAGTACTCTTTGCCTAAAAAAGGGAGTGGAGTTCCATGCAATGTTCCTAATGAACTCAATAAGCCCAGTAGAGTGCAAGTTCAAGTGAAATGGACCAAGCCTACCACGGGTTGGGTGAAACTCAATACAGACGAGACTTTGCATGGGAACCCGATCAAGGTGGGTGGAGGTGGTGTTTTGAGAAGCAGCAATGGTGACTGGTTAGGTGGTTTTGCGAGGAAGCTGGGCAGTACATCAAGCACTGTGGCAAAACTTTGGGCACCGAAGGACGAGCTCATCATGGCTAAGCAAATGGGGATTGAAAACATTTGTATTGAAATGGATGCTGAGTTTATTGTACAACTTGTTTCAAGACCTTCAGTGGTCAATCTAACGCTTGAACCTCTCTTAACTGAATGTAGGAACCTGATTCAAACATTCCCTAACTCCTTGGTGGTGCATGTGTTCAGGGAGGCAAATGGCTGTGCTGACCACCTAGCAAGGATGGGTGCTGAACTTGATGTAATAGATTTTCTTTTTTTGTTTAACCCACCGGATGTGGTGGTTGAGATGCTGGCTAAAGACAAAGCTGATCTTGCTTGTTGTAATAAACTTGTTATTTCTTAGTTAATTCCAAGCATCATTTACCAAAAAAAAAAAAGTCTTGTAAAATGCCATTTCTATTAATAAGAGCATTGTGATGAGCTGTTAGCAAAAATTTATTTGTCACCTTTTAGGGGCTTGCCCTTGTCTTCTCTGTTCAATTTTTTTTTTTTTTTTTTAATGATTAGTTATTGGAGTACAAGAGAGATTGAAGAATGAATAATAGAGATTTAAATTACAGATGTCTCTGTTAAAAACACTAGGAGGTGCTTTGTATTACAAAATTCTCAGGCCTTGTTTAGTAACAAGATTGTTTAAACACCACAACACATATTCTGCACACTTTTTCACTCATACATATTTTCACAAAACTTAAATACCGTTATTAGAAATCTCTTACCAAACGGACCCTTAGTTTTTTTTTTTATTTTTTTTTTATTTTTTAATAAGCCAACGGGCCCTTAGTTGTTCAACATGTTTTGATACTATATTATTTTAGCCCAAATTAGAAATAGTACACTCCAATTTTGACATGTTTTTAATCTATTTCTTCAAGTTTTCTTTCTTTATTTCAATATTTTAAGTTCCATTTGATAGTGTAAGGAAAATACTGGGTCTTATGTCGTCCAAATAGGCCATCCATGATAAAAAGGATGGGACGTCCATGAGACAAAAGCATGGAGGATAGGACGAGGTAAATATGCCTAATAACCTTATTCCTCCTATGCTCGTCCCCAATATGAACGTTGTCTGTCCTTAGTAATGGACGGACGAGATTATTGGGCCTTGAGCGTATTGGGCTTTTTGATACTTAAGTCTTCACCAAAGGATCCATCAAAGATCGGTTGTGTCGTTACGAACCTAACCCTTTGCCAACCGTCATGGAGCACAGGTCCCAATGAAGTAACTTCCATGGCAGTTAGGGAAGTTATCTTCGAACCTTCTGAATTCCTTAACAATAGAAACAGTTATTTATCAAGTAATCACTCCGTGATCAATATATAAACGCTTCCAAATGAAATGGTAAGAGGGTGAGACATTTTTCTTGAGAACTTTCAATAACATTTCCTTCTTACGGTGAATATCCACTAACTTTATCATCAGAGGATTCTTGACCGACCTCCACCGGTCCCCTCTGATTCTATTTGATTTTACAGGACTCAGCCCTCAAGGTCATCAACGCCTGGAGGTTTTCAGCCCACTGATTTCCTTGTTATCTATCACCATTCATTTTCAATGTAGTCATTTCATTAAATTTTTGCACCATTAAATCCATTAAAACAACCTCATTTTGAAAAGTGAAAAATACTAAAATTAACCATGAGATTGGATGGAACTAAACCAAAAGATTAAAATAAAAGGACTGGAAAAGGGGAAAAAAATCCCCTAAAAGGATTGATCTTTTTTTTTTCTTTTTTAAGTCAAATTTAAGAGTAATTATACAATACTCTAGGAGCAATGCTCTCTTCTTCTTCTTCTTTTTCACATAATAGTGAGTTTCATTATGAAATTCATGGTAAAACTTACTATTAATGCGAAGAGAGAATATTACTCCTATGGTGTTGAATAACTTTCCCAAGGTTAGAATGTATTATATAATTCATAATTTAGCCTACTTAATTTCATTCCCTAATTTAATTAAAATGAATATATATATATATATATATATATATATATATATTTCTTTTTCTTTTTCTTTTTGCACAGCACATATATTCTATATTAGTTTAGAATAACACTTTCGGAACTACCATCAAATTGAAAATTGATTATTTTTATGTTTAATTCTTTAAGGAACATTCCCTGTATGATGTGATCACGTGCCTACCATTATTTTTTTTTTTACATGTGCCTACCATGTTATTGTAGTCCTCGTCAACATATCTTATGTTAACTTAATTATACCTTCAGTTAATTTTCTTTTTTAATTGCTTGAAGAAAAAAGAGATTTATAGGTGTGGTCACTGTTTCCGCACTACTTAAAAAGTTAAAAATTAAACTCTCACAATTCGTTTTGATGTGGAACTATTTGAGCACTAATGGAACTTGTTACTACTTGAAACCCACAACTCTCAGACTTGTAGGTATGATGGATCAAAACAACCTCTTGCTACTAAATCACCTCCTCAGGTGGTATGCAATTTGCATTCAGATATTTGGTGCATTGAATGGGCATCCATAGGATGTGCTTAATTCATGCAACCTTAAAGTAGTTAAAGTTGCGGATCATAACTTCCTTTAAAGATCACAATCAAGTCTTTATAGGGTTGGATTAAAAAAAAAAAAAAAAAAAGGACTTTGGGGTTTGGGCTACTCATGCTTACTAAGAGCAAGGGCGGAGCCAGGGGTGGGCGTGAGGGGGCAAGTGCCCCCCGACCTCCCCAAAAACTCTTATATAATGTACTTATAAAGCATTTTGCTTCCTGACAAAATTTTTCTATCTCAACTTTGCCCCTAACATAAATAAGAAGACTTCTCTGCTTCTAAAAGAAAGCAATCTAATGTCCTATATAAGTACATAGCACATTTTCATCTTTTTCCAATGAAAACAAAGTTCAATGGCCCCCACATAAGACTAAAAGTATTGTCCTTTTGACAAGTTTCCAAATTACTAAGAGTAAATTATGAATTTACACAATTTTTTCACAACAAATTTCACAATTGTCAGAGCAATACTATATAATATATACAATATTTCTCATAATAAATTTCACAATTGTTGAACATTCAATTTTCATTTACACCCACCACTTACACTACTTTATTGTCTACTAGTTATATAATTCCCAATGTCAACTTGTGAAAATACCAACTCTCCTCTTGGTGGGTTCTACATAATCATTATTTTTTATATAAAAAAAAAAATTGTCTACTTATATTCATATATAGCACTAAAACCATAGCCTCCACTCTTTTTCTTATTTTTTAGTTTTTAATTTTTTTTTTCAATCTTGGTTTTTGCTATAATCCATATTTTAACTGCTTAAAATAATAGAGAAAATATGTTGAATTCAACATTATTTTTTAATAGCATTGAAGGTAGTGAGGATACAAAATTGCTAGTACATTGTTATACTATTAACACTTTTACAATAATTTATTTTAAGAAATAAAATTGATTGTTTAAACTCTATTTATTTAGATTAATCTCCAAATTACATTAATATATATTTGTGTATTTAGTTTGCTATTAATATCAATTAATTTTTTTTAGATTAATTTTGCTTTCAACATTGCCCCCCTAAATTGAATTCCTGGCTTCATCATTTACTAAGAGCATCCTTTGTGTAACAAGAAGGCTTAAAGAAGAAGGTGCACATAAAATGCTTGACGTCATTTTCAGAGATAATCCCAATTCTAAAGGGTGTTAGAGACCACGCTTATGGCCTGTTTGGATGGAAGGGAGAAGGAGGGAGAGTGGAGGGGAGTAAAGTAGTGTTGGTTAAAAATAAGTTAATTTTGTGCTAAATCTACTCTACTCTACTCCCTCTCCCTTCCCTTCAATCCAAACGGACCATTAATGACCCTTACCCATTGTGATAGGAAAAATAAATAATTTCATAGTCAAAATTAACCATAATGAATGCCTGTTATTCATATCATAATTAACAATAATTTCATAATTAGATAAAAAAAAAAATAAAAAAACGTCAAAGAGAGAAAAAATCATATACAAAAAATAAAAGAGAAATAATCATATTTTGTTAAATTATAAATTAGATTATTCCTTTGAAATCGAAAGTGTGGAAATCAATTGAGTGATCCAAACTCTCTCTCTCGTAAATTTAATTATTTTTTTTGGTGTATGGCATTAGAAATCACTAGAATGTTAATGAACCAGCTCTTTCTATAAGGTGCTCCAACACGCAATAAAGCACAAAAAGAAGAAATGAATGAGTCACTTTGCTACTTGGTTAAAGGGTATTGATTCTCTCACACTCATTTTACACATCATTAATTTCACATTTTAAACATGAACACTAATAAAAAAATAAAAATAAAATGTGTACACCAATGAATATAAAACAATATTTTTCTGTGCCTTGAAATGTGTCTAGCTGCAATTGTATCATATTCAGCAAAAAAACAGCTGCAATTGTATCATAGACAAACATTTACAAGTCTTGATGGACTGGGCTCAAATCTAATGATTTCTGATGATGCCGAAAATATCAACAGTGAGTTGCACAATGCTCGTACCCTCGAAACGACACCTGCACAGAAAAAAAAAAAGAGGACCTAATAGAGAGCACCGGTGTGGTGCCGGCCAAATACCCTCCGAAGGTCAAGTTAGAAAGAATGCTCACAACTCTAGAGTGCTAGAGAGGGTTAATTATGCGTACCTTGGCTTATGAGGGTATTGGGGCTTTTATAGTGGCTTGGAGTTGACATCCCTTCCTTGACGCGGAAGTCTTTTCCTTATAGGACTCTTCTTGTAGAATCCTAAACGTGATGAATAAGTCTCCTCCTTACGCGGAAGATTTTTACCAAGTATACAAGATTTCCGGAGTCCTACTAGCGCAAGGACTCTATTTTAAATTATAAATTAGATTATTCCTTTGAAATCGAAAGTGTGGAAATCAATTGAGTGATCCAAACTCTCTCTCTCGTAAATTTAATTATTTTTTTTGGTGTATGGCATTAGAAATCACTAGAATGTTAATGAACCAGCTCTTTCTATAAGGTGCTCCAACACGCAATAAAGCACAAAAAGAAGAAATGAATGAGTCACTTTGCTACTTGGTTAGAGGGTATTGATTCTCTCACACTCGTTATACACGTCATTAATTTCACATTTTAAACATGAACACTAATAAAAAATAAAAATAAAATGTGTACACCAATGAATATAAAACAATATTTTTCTGTGCCTTGAAATGTGTCTAGCTGCAATTGTATCATTTTCAGCAAAAAAACAGCTGCAATTGTATCATAGACTAACATTTACAAGTCTTGATGGACTGGGCTCAAATCTAATGATTTCGTACAATTGTGATTTCAGTCTTTTGACCCATCTATTCATGTGTGTCAATTTTTTTTTTACTATCTAGAATACTAGTATAAATCGACTAGAAAAAAGAAATTTGGGACGAGTTATTTATTGTCAAAAATTTGTCAAACTATGATTGTTCGCTTGACAATACTTGGACAAAATGAGTTTCTGGCCTTTTTGGACAAATTATATAGAGAAATGTCTCTCTTTTAAAACTCGATTTTTGATAAATTGAGTTAAAAAAAAAAAAATCTGAAACCCTATAGTAACGTTTTAAGGAGCTTATAGTGACCTTTTAGGACCTATAGTGACATTTTTTAACTCGACTTCAAAGAAATCGAGTTATAGGTAAAAAAACGCCACTATAGGTTGATTTCATTGCCTATAACTCGATTTCAATGAAGTTGAGTTAAAAAACATCACTATAGGTCATTAAAATATCACTATAGGCTTCTTAAAAACGCCACTATAGGGCCTAACTCGATTTATCAAAAATCGAGTTTTAAAAGAGGGGCATTTTCCTATATAATTTGCTCCCAAAAGGGCAGAAACCCATTTTGTCCGACAATACTTCAAGAACATAATTTCCATGAGCAACCCAATTGCCATGAAACACTAAGAACTTTCAATTCTTGTATATCTTGTATATTTGAGAATTGCTAATATGATATATAATTAAATTTATCTATTCACTTTTTCTTTCTTAAAAATAACTATATATAGTTAATATTTATTTTTACACAAATAATATGCTTATTAATGTTCAAGGGTAATTTTTTTTCTTTTAAAAATTATCCATAATCGCCAAATCATTAATTCTTTAGCTACTGAATAATATGTATATAAGATCATTTTAAACAATTAAAATTTCAATTCTAAGTATATAGATGTCTATCTCTCAAGAATTTTAACTATTGTGAGTTAAACTCTAAAAATATGTGCAAATTGTTTTTTTTTTCCCCCCTTTATTCTTTACCTGATTTGGTTCAATAAGGCTAAAGTGAGAGTCCTAAAATAAAGAAGAAGAAAAAAATCATCAACTTTTATTCCCAACTGCTAAATGCATGAACTTTATTTGATATATGTGGACAAAGAGATTACCTTATCCTCTCCATTCAGTGGCTGAATCTTAATCTATATATGGGTTAGTAATGGTGAGATTGGCAGTGCATGATGAGCCCTTATCTTTTAGGATAATTTTCTCTCAATTTTTAATTGGGAACACACCTTCATAGCCATACTCCACTATCCAAAGTGGTCGCAGAATTCTCTCATAGCCATAAATTCAAACATCTATCAAGCATATACTAATCCTGCTTTTGTAAAAAGTAGTCCTCCAGAGATGCCTCTACAATATGCATTGCAATGCATAAAGCTTCATTTCCAGTAGTCAAAAAAATGGTTGCCACTAAAACAGACTTTATATTAAAAGTATGTATGTAAAGCTTGAGAAGGTGCAATGTGACACTAGGCACCCAGCACATTTTAAAGATTCCTTTCACACGGCTCTGTGTGATGGAGTTTTTTTTCTTTTAATAATTTTTTTATTCATTTCATTTCCTTTAATTTTGCAATTGCATTGAGAAGGACTTGCAAATCAAAGGATGGAATTGTTCCTAAAAAAAAATTGAGATCAACAATTATTGTACTAAAGCATTCTAAATTAATTCACAAAGGAACATGGCCTGAACTTATTATAGAGTTTTTGACACAGTGGAATCACATCCTGTAATTTTTTGTACTTCTACCTAAGGATATGGAAAATCTAAAATTTGAAAGGAATCTGCTTCCCCTTTGAAAATTTTAAGCTATTTAGTCAAGTGCAATCCTTAGAGGTTAAGGCAGCTCATCATGACTTGGCAGTTTCTTAATGTGTAACAAATATTCCATTGGACTACTATACAGTATACAATCCAAAACATCCTATTAGTTTATCATAGGCACAGACTTCATGTTAGTAATGAGACAAGATATTTCCTAGATTTTCACACCCACACACAAAATAATAGCTTTGCCCACAAAATTCACTCAAGCTTTTAGATCGACTAATCTGAAAAAGAACAACATGAGTTGGCTATTTAACGGACTTAGAATGCCAGGACTGTCTGGCTCAACCAGTGGCACCTTGAAGTATTCTTCTGGATATTTTGGCAAAAGCTTCATACGACCAAATTGGTTAGCTTATAATAGTGGAAGCAGTGCCTTGAATCTTATCTCCTAAACTGTGTCATCTGTGAACTGAGGTTAAGGAATTTGAAATTTTTCTTTAATTATAATGAGTAATCAAAATTATGCGGACAGCTAACCCTGATGTTGATGATTCTATAGATTCTGAATGAGTGATTATCAGAGTCACGTGTTAGAATGAGCTTTGTTTAATGCAAGTTCCATTTTGCCACATCCTCCATGCTAGACCAAGTAATTTGCCATGGCCCATAGGTCACTTTTACATGGCATCTTTGCATGCCTAATCTCTACCATCATTTCATCTTAACAATGAGCAATTTCTAGAAAAGAAATATTCCTAATAGCTTTACAGCACTCTTAATATTCTTTTGGAATTTGTCCACTGCTTTTTCCAAAAGGCTCCTTTCCCACTATAAGAGGAGAAAAACTTCAACACTCTCTCCACCAATTCTCAAAATTATAATTTTCTAATCTTCAATGGCAAGTCGCAAACAGCTTGAAGTTCATTCAGGAGATCAAACTCCACAGAAATGGTGTATCTCATTAGGAGAAGAAGTCTTCAAAAGATTCATCTTTCAGGGCAGTCCAACAGTGCATAAGGTCTTCAATGAAGGTTCACTTTTCAGTCCACTCTTGTTTGGAAAATTCTTTGATCCTTCAGATGCTTTCCCTCTATGGGAGTTTGAGTCAGATGTCTTGTTATCTAATCTCCGGAGCTCCGGCCAAAGCACTGTTGATTGGTCTCAGACAGATCAAGATTATGTACTAAAAGCAGAACTACCAGGTAAGTAAGAGTCCTTTGTACTGTTCAATATCATATGGCTGTGTCATTTAATTTCTAAACTAAAGTTGATTTTAATGTTCATGAACCAAGGGGACAGCTACTATATATGAAGTTATCAGACTGCAAGATATAAACCTAAGGAGTAGAGGCAATATTCCTTAACTCAAAGGTAAATCTTCTGGAACAAAGGGGACCCTGGTTTCTAAATTTTTTTATAATAATATTGGGTTCCATTTTAAGGAATGAGAAGAGAATAGGTTTATTCATGATCCATCCATATGAGTTGGGGGATAAGGCCAAAACTCCATAGGTTTAGTCTAGAAAAGGCTGTACTTTTAACTAGGGTGGTGAAATGAATTGCAGTGACACTAGTGTTCATTATATGTTAAAACAGGAGTTGGGAATAATGTTCAAGTCTGTGTTGAAAAGGGGAAGGTTGTTGAAATTAGTGGGCAATGGAAGCAGCAAAGGGAGTCCAAGACAAAGGACTGGAGAAGTGGCCACTGGTGGGAATATGGGTATGTTCGGAGGATTGAGCTGCCAGAAGATGCAGATTGGAGAAGGATAGAGGCATCTGTGAGTAATGACATACTCATAGAAGTTAGAATTCCCAAGAACCTTATGGTTGGTGATGCTTCTCAAGGAAATGATGCGGCTAGGAAAGATTCTGAAGTTGGTGGAAGTTAAGATATGTAAAGCAGACTGCTTAGGACTGTTTAATTTGGACTATCTTCCTTGCAGTCAAGTTACATGACATAAACTGTATGAGTATATATATTTATAGATTGTACCAAAACATTTTATATTTCTGGTACCAATCGCTTCTTCTAAACCCAATACGAGTGGAGTTTTTGTGTGCTGGTACAACCTTTTAAAATACAATAGGTCTAGAAAAACAACATTTTTCGTAACGGTTAACATGATTTATTGTGATTAGTGCATAATAAAGATAATGTCAGTAATAGATATAGGTGAAAGTGATGTTACTATAATTACAACAAACCATATCAGCTATTATGAAAAATGTTGTGTTCCTAGCATTACTCTTTAAAATAAGGATGTGAATAATGAAGAATTTAAAATGCATGAAACAACTTAAAATGGATCAAGATGTATTGATGTTTTTTGTTGAACACACAACATATTTATAAATTATCAATCATGCATTTTATGTAACCATATGGAAGTTGTAGTAGTAATTAACTAAGTACTTCAAGAAACAACAGTAATTATCACAAGAATAAGCAACAATATTAGTTACTTAGAACTTGGAAATCGTACTTCATAACATTATCCAGTACTCTAGGCAACATGCATCTTGATGATAAAAAAGCAACAATGGGATTCTGGCATGAAACCCAAGACAAGTACAATTATCAGAGAAGTAGTCAAACCATCTACTCATTGACATGATTTAGATGAGTTAATCATGTTTGTCACATCCGCTTTCACAAAATGGGTATTGATAATGATAATAATGTCTTCCCATAATTTTGCTTACTGATACCTAAAAAATAGAACTAAATAAACAGAGAGTGTGAAGTTTGCTTATAGTCAATGGAGGCCCAAGTACAAAATTGTTCCTTCAGTGTAAGAAATATATTGGATGGAAACGCAGTACTGGTGAATGCAAAACATCCGCATAAACTTTGGAGTACTTTAATGTCAACTCTTTAAGTATAACGGATATGCAATAAGGCTAGGTATTGTTCAAGCTAGATGTCATGTAACCCTTGAATTCATAGGAAAAATTGTTCTTTCACACTCACGATACCTATATGCAATGTCCATATTTTCATACAAGGTGTTCATATTTTTCAAGAATGTCCAGAATTATGACATCATGTGTACAAATAGTGTCTACTTAACTCATCATAATATTCCCATTATAAATTAGGGGCCAACTAAAATCAAGGAAATAAAACCTTCACTGTTAGGGGCTAAATCCCTCTATTGGCTACAAAAAAACTCACGAAGAAGTGAACACAGTAAGACCAAGCCATTCACACCAATCAAATGGGCTAAATCCCTTCCTTCACAGCTATCTCCACAGCATCAAGCACGATTTGTCCTTCATGTCCAAGTCATAGCCTGTTCCTTAGTTGCTCAACTTCAAACCTATCAAAACTGACATGCGATGATAAGTTGATTACCCTTTGAATGTTTTACTCCTTGCACAAACATGTGAAATAGTGACTCGAGCATAATAAGTAATTATAAAAGGCCCTCAAGTAGCCCATCATGTCTACTTCGCATTTGTAGTGGATTGATTGAATCATTCAAACACAAAGGGAGAAAATATTGGAAAGAATAAGGTACCTAATCAAGTATTGGCCCAATATCAGGTTCAGTGTTCACGGGTTTGGTTCTATTCTATAGTTCGTTAACAGGTGGTATATTAGCCATAATATTTTATAGTACTAATTATAATTATGTATGGGTAAAATCAAGGGGATGTAGCTCAGATGGTAGAGCGCTCGCTTAGCATGCGAGAGGTACGGGGATCGATACCCCGCATCTCCACGTTTTTTCTTTTTTGAGAAAGGCATCTCCACGTTTTTTTATTGTTTAAGTTTTTGAGTTCACGACATGGGCCTTTGGAGTGGGTCAACTGAATGGAGGTCCGGCCCCGATAAACAAATGGAATCCATGTAATAGAGTACTATAAAATGTTTTTGCCTTGTCCATGTATTGAATTGTTTTTGTGGCTTTTTAATGACAAACAACACAAGATCACAACTGGTTCAATGGAATAAAAATGCATTGTGACTTGTGAGATCCATAAATTGTTCAAGATGTTTGTTTTTTAAACAAAAGAAAATTTAAGACTGTAAAATGGAAATTTAGGTTCTCATTTCAAATTAGGGATTCTAACCAAATTGGACAATGGACAGAATCAAGGAATATCATAGTTAAATAATTGAAATATCTCTTTCCTTTTCTAACCAAAAAAAAAAAAAAAAAAAGAGTTCTTTTATAGCTATAACAAAATCTTTTAACATTTCACAAAAGTTGAGATGCCAGTCTATTATAAGTCAAAATAAAATTATATTGGGATTCATCACAACTCAAAACAATGATAACTGTGAAATGTTAGGAGATTTTTTTGTGTCTCTAGATTTTTTGATTTAAAAAAAATACGAAAAGAAGAATATATCCTTCTATTCCATTTTGATGCTTTATTAACTTCCCAACACAAAAGTACCATTACTCGGCATTTTGATCTATAGATTTTTTTTTTTTTTTTTTGTTTTATGAAAGTGATGTAGGACACAATTTACTATTTAATTATTGTAATTTAATATTTTTGGTATTTTTATGTAAAAAACGTTATTTTAGGTTTAGGTGAATTTATTTCCTTGTTTTTAGGTGCATTTAATGCTTTTTAGGTCAAATTTGATTCTTGTTATGGTTATGTATCAATTAGGAGTTATTTTATATTATATTTTCTTGTCTGTTAAGTTTTAAAGAGCTCTTAAATAGGTCTTTATGTCTGTAAACGTAATTTCAGACTTGTGTCTATTGTGTTCTCTGGTGGATTCTAGACCTATCACCTTGTGGATTCAAGGAACCTCTCGTGGATTCGAGGTTTACTACCCAGGAACTACCAGTTTAGTTTCTGTTCTATCAAGAGAGTATCGTGTGTGCTTTCTTCAGGCTTCCGCGACATCAGTTGGTATCAGAGCCTTGACTTACCCTGGTCTGATTGCTAACCGACGAGACAGTAACCACCATCATAACAACGATGAATAACTTAGCGAGTATTACGTGACATATAACAAGCACTCACAAATATCTATGCTAGGATGGCACCGTTGAAGAATGGAAACAATAGGGATAACTGTAGCGGAGACATAACTCTCGAGCAACCTATTGGTAAGCAAATTTCATATAGACCTTATAAGAAAATTGCAAGTTTTAATGGTTATTTTTTAAAAGAAGATTTTCTTGATTGGTTACTTGATCTAGAGGATTTATTTGACTATGAGAATATTTGTTATGAGAGAAAAGTTGGGTTTGCTTTGTATAAACTTAGTAAGTATGCCTTATGTTGGTGGGAACGAGTATAATCTGATAGAATTTGACAAGGTAAAGACAAAATTTGATCATGGCCAGGGATGAAAAAGATGCTTGCTATCAATTTTATCCTTTGGATTGTGAAGAAATCTTGTCGTATACAATACAAGATTATTATTGGCCAAGAAGTTCATACTTGAATTATTTTGAAGAGCCAAATATTCCACCGTTAAAGGAAGAATTACATGTTAAAGAAAAAACCGTTCTTGAAATTGTGAAGAAATCTTGTCGTATACAATACAAGATTATTATTGGCCAAGAAGTTCATACTTGAATTATTTTGAAGAGCCAAATATTCCACCGTTAAAGGAAGAATTACATGTTAAAGAAAAAACCGTTCTTGAAGAATATGGAGAAGTCAAAGAAGAAAGTATAGATATTTCTGAGGAAATTAATGAAGGCTTTGTTATAAAAGAAGAACTTGAAATCAAGATTGTGGAGGAGATTAATGAAGACCCCATTATAGAGAGATCTTGAGGTTGAGATAGTAGAGACTATTAAAGAAGAAATTATAGAGGAAGTTGTCAATGATCTCGATGAAATCAAGTTAGATGATTGCAACATTCAAACTCTTATTATTTTTTTGGGAGACACCGAAACAAAGTTTATTGATTTTATTGGGTGGAAAGATTTGATTTGATCATTGACTCTTATTTGGTGAATATTGTCAATTACATGAACATCAAGGGAGAAGAATTTCAAGTTGCCCAATTAATGACTTTCAAGTCTGGCAAGAAGACAAAGAAGATGAAGTGTTCAAGGTATTTGTTCTCTTGGCATGAGAGATTTTAGATTTCAAAGATGAACTCGAGGACGAGTTTGTTTCAAGTGGAGGGGTTTGATGTAGGACACAATTTTCTATTTAATTATTGTAATTTAATATTTTTGGTATTTTTATGTAAAAAAAACGTTATTTTAGGTTTAGGTGAATTTATTTCCTTGTTTTTAGGTGTATTTAATGCTTTTTAGGTCAAATTTGATTCCTGTTATGGTTAGGTATCAATTAGGAGTTATTTTAGATTATATTTTCTTGTCTGTCAAGTTTTAAGGAGCTCTTAACTAGGCCCCTAAGTCTGTAAACGTTTTTCATAGTTTATTATCAATAAAATTTCAGACTTGTGTCTATTGTATTCTTTGGTGGATTCCAGACCTATCACCTTGTGGATTCAAGGAACCCCTTGTAGATTCAAGGTTCACTACCCAGGAACTAACAGTTTAGTTTCTGTTCTATCAAGAGAGCATTGTGTGTGCTTTCTTTAGGCTTCCGCGACATCAGAAAGGATGGGATAAGAGGTTTAAGAAATTTTTTATACATGAAGCCCCAGGTTGGTATGCTCAGGATAATTTATTAAACTCTCAAACGTCCAAATGACAACTATTTTAAGAAAATCTGAGAGTCATGCCACTACATTGTCCGGTTCAACAAACCTCAACTAAGTCAAATAATTAAGCTTAATCAACTTCCTACATAAGTGCATGTTTTTTAATCTCTTCGGCCCTCGACGGTTAGCAATCTAATTAAGATTCATAATTTTAATGTTGTTATTCCATACTTCTATAAACATTTTCTTTTGGCTTTATCTTATTATCTACTACTTTCATCATTCAAATTGAGAATAAAGAAAAGTCACCAAATGATTGATCATAAGTTTAAAATGTCCCCAATCAAGAGGGTGGTTTGAATCTTCACATTGTTCTCTGACATATATAACGAGAACTGTCATAAGTACTTAAATAAAGAGAAGTATTTCTTTATCCTAAAAACCAAGAATTCATCCTTTAAAGTAAGCATCAACCATTGCTGGCCCAATATGTTTTACATGTGCCTGTATTCTGAGTGTTATATAATGGTGGAATATGGTGATTGTGGCTGCCCGTGAATATAGTAAAATGGCCATTGAATTAGTCCAAGTTTGAAAACCTTTTGAATAAGCCATACAAATGTCCTGGAAAATATGCTTTGAATATTTTGCATGCCATGACAGTTGCTCCTATAAGCTTGGGAGTCCCAGTACGTACTAGACAGTTATTGTGGTCAACCCTGTTGGTCCTGTCCGGTTCTCAAAAGCATTAGATTCCACAGCTCTCAAATAGTGCCATGTGCCTAACTACGGTTTTTGTGATCCCATTAAGCTAGTAAGGCTAAAGTAATCAAAGTTCAACCATGCAAATTGTCTACTCCAAAAAAGAAAAAAAAAAGAAAGTAAATTGTGTTGCTTTGATTTATTCTTCCTTTTTTTGAAAATGAGAGAGAGAGAGAGAGAGGTAGACTCATGCCTCAATTATTTATGTAGAGATCAATCAGTTGCACCAACAAATTCAACCACAATTGGTATTTGTTAATTTGGTATATGTCTAATCAATTATCGGTACCGGATCACTAGAATAGTATTATCTTAATAGTCAAAAGAATAATTATAAGAGTGTCGGATAAACCAAAATTGATTGGTGCCTCCTACAATTAGCTGATCAAACTTTATACCATAACTTACAACTTACAACTCTTTTGCTATTAGACCAAAATTAAACATGAGGATTTATAAATTCCATTCATGAAAAAAAGAAGGTTTTGAATGATCATGGTAGTTGCAGGCTGACAATTTTTATTTTTAGTGACTTATTGACTCACATGTTTGAATATATATATATTCAGATCATAAAAAACAAATAATTAGTTATTACTCATCACACCTAACTGTTTGTTCTTATAATTATAAGATTGTAATTGCTCTTTATTTGCCTCCATGTACATGTATTAGCTAGAAGAAAAGGAACTTTCATCATGATTACGATAAGTCATAAAGGAGCACTAGACATTGCTTGTCAAAGCAGTAAGTTCAATTAAATGCCACTAAATTCATATCTAGAGTTGAATGCTACGAACTTACCAAGTTACATTGCACAAGCCACCAAAACTGTCAAAAATTTTGACTCATAATTTTTTGTCACTTGCACCGACAAACAGTGTTGCATTTTCTTTCAGCAGTTTCTGATTAGCTATCAGAAAAGGCAAGCTATGAACATCAAGACTGACACAGAATTTTGGCCTTTATTCCTTTAGTAAAGAAGGCTAAGGTGTTGCTTAAGCTGGAAAGTGATATATCAAATCTATGATATATCACCATGAAATTATATTTTTAAATATTATCTCATCAACAAGTTTAGCATAAAACGATATAAAGAGGGAAAGTCAATTTGGGCAATGGGTAAAGAACAAGGTTCCAAAAAGGATTAGATATAATTAGATAAAGACAGTTGAGATTGCAGCCCAGTACCAAGAATTGAATGGTAATACCAACAACTAGTACCATGTGAGATAGATACTTCCACTCTTTCCAAGTTTGTTACCTTACCAAAGAGTGTGTGAGAGGTCCCAAAAGTTTCATGGGAAAGTAAAGATGAAAATTCTTGGCTCCCATCTAACGCAAAGAGAAAGTATATTTGTTTAATCCCAAGCTGGTGTGAAAGTTTAGGGACCAATATACATGAATCTATAACTACACAAATGAATAATGGGAATCTTTGGTTTGGTACGGCAAAAGAGAGAGGATACTCCATGAGTGGCTCTTTTATAGGGATGCTTATAGCTTAGCTTGTCTTTAAGGTGAAGGCATTTGGTGACAATGTAAGACATTTTGTTAGGTTCTAACATTTTTCTTTGTATTGGGATTTACTCACTACTAACTGCAGCTGTGATCAAAGGTCTTCACTATGACCAATTAGAATGATGCTTGAGAAAACAACAATGCCTGAGCTTGTATGGGACACAATCAATCACTTTATCACCTAAGATGATATTATGGTCATTTAGAAATCTAGTACATTTTCTTTTAAGATGAAAAATAATTTCAATCAAACAAATCATAAACATAAGAGGTTATTGTTTGGGGCAGCCCTATCACCTATGTACAAATTATTGATATAATGGAGCCACAATTTGGAGTACAAAACTGTACATTGGTCAAGTTCGACAATTGTACGTAGCTGGAAAAATTTTAAAAATAAAATAAATAACGACCAAGACTGCAGAGCGACCTCGATTCTCAACATAATTGATTTTTTTTTTTTTCATAAAGATGTTTTTATTCATTTTTTAATCAAAAGAATTATTTTTATCTTCTCATTGTTTCACATATTTTTTTATTGTTTATTGCATAATTATTTGTTATCCGCATGAAAAGAATAACTCAGTTTGGTTAGAGGTTGGTGTAGTTTCGGTTGTGGTTGATACAATTTGGTTCCATGCATAATAATTAAATAAAAGAGGATATTAAAAAAATAAACGAGGATATTTTAAATTATTTTTTTATCACCAACATACATATAATTGTGAATTTTTTAATATAAAATTTAGGTGTGAATACAGTGTCAAGTCCATTTATTTAATAATCAAGGTGTATATAATACAAGCTTCTCATTAAAGCTTCTTTAATTTTTTTTATTTTTTATTTTAAAAAGATCTTTTTTTTTAACAATGTCAAAATTTAAGGGAGGTGGGGGGAATTACAAACTTGATTTAAAAAAAAATTTATTTACGAAAGACAACTAATTTCTTACAATAAAGAAATTATTGGAGCTCTTTGTTTCATTTTTTTTTTTTTTGGGTATAGTAGGAAAAATACAATTTAATAGGAAACATTTTAAGTGAATGACGAAAAAAAGTTGATAAAGAGAAAAACATTTTCCATTTGTAAGAGCGAATTTTTTTTTTTTTTTTTTTTGAAAAGGCCCATTTGGTAGAGCATTTTAGTAACATGTTTTCAGTTTTTAAACAACATTACAAGCATTTTCCTACACCTTTTCACGTACACATATTTTCAAAATATACAAACAACTTTACTCAAATTACTCTACCAAACGGGCACTCAAAAATAAACCCCACACCTCAAAAACTCTCCCATTGAAAACCTATCACTATTTGCTCTATCTCTTTTTTATTAACCGACTGTTGACCAATTGTTGATCAACGTTGATTGATTAGTAGCTTTTGCATTTATTTATTTTGTATACATTTTTAATTTTGAGATTGTTTTCCTATTTGAGGCTCACAAATGACGAAAAAGATAGAAAATATTTTACTATAGGTTCTATTTTCGTGAATGAAAATTTTGTTTATATAATTATTTAAAATTATAGAAAACACTAATGATTGTCTTCTTTTTTTGACCGATGATTATCTTCTTAAGTCAACATAGTAAAGAATATTTTTTTAAACTCATTTTCAGGGTCTTAACCAGAGGTTGAAAAAACCAAGTCAGTTATTTTTAATATATATATATATATATATATATTCTTAGAATATAGAAAAACATTTTCCATTTGTAAGAGCGATTTTTTTTTTTTTTTTTGAAAGACCCATTTGGTAGAGCATTTTAGTAACATGTTTTCAGTTTTTAAATAATATTACAAGCATTTTCACACACCTTTTCACGTACACATATTTTTAAAATATACAAACAATATTAATCAAATTACTCTATTAAACAGGCACTCAAAAATAAACCCCACACCTCAAAAACTCTCCCATTGAAAACCTATCACTATTTGCTCTATCTCTTTTTTATTAACCGACTGTTGACCAATTGTTGATCAACGTTGATTGATTAGTAGCTTTTGCATTTATTTATTTTGTATACATTTTTAATTTTGAGTTTGTTTTCCTATTTGAGGCTCACAAATGACGAAAAAGATAGAAAATATTTTACTATAGGTTCTATTTTCGTGAATGAAAATTTTGTTTATATAATTATTTAAAATTATAGAAAACACTAATGATTCTCTTCTTTTTTTGACCGATGATTATCTTCTTAAGTCAACATAGTAAAGAATATTTTTTTAAAACTCATTTTCAGGGTCTTAACCAGAGGTTGAAAAAACCAAGTCAGTTATTTTTAATATATATATATATATATATATTCTTAGAATAGTTCAGAAAAGCAAGTTATTTTCAACAAAAAACAAAAAGTGAATTACACAATAAAATTTTTTCAATGCACATGAAAAGTTCTTAATAGCCTCAAGGCTTGGTGATCTAGTTGTTCTTAAGCTTAATGTGATCCATGCCATCTTGAGTTCAAGTCTCTTAAGTAATGCGGTAAGACACTTCAATGATTCTTGCCAATAATTATATATTGTGCAGGGGCAAAAAACCATATGAATAATAATATGAGATTATTCAGCTACTCAAAACTCATAAGTATTAGACACCCATCTTTATGAAAGTACTCTTATAGACTCATTAATCTGAGATATGACATAAATCCCAAATGCTTTGAGTTCAAATCCATCATACTATTGATCTAGGGGTTTTCAAGATGTTTTATGATACGAAGTGATAAAATATGATGATAAAAAGTAATTATAAGGAGCAAACACAATAAGTTAATGGTGTGTTTGGGAAGTGCATTTGCGCTTTCCACATTTGTGTTTTGCGTGTTTTCAGCCTTTTTTTTTTAGGCTAGTGCTTAATGCACTGTTCATGAGATATAAACAGTGTAATCAGGCCAATGAACAGTAAATTCATTAATAAATAGTAAACAAAATATTTTTTTATTATTTTTAATTTTTAATTTTCAATAAAATAAGTAGTATCTAAATGTATACTAAAACTCAATTATAAAAAAGAAAAAATGGAATAGTAAAAGCTAGGAACAATACAAACAAAAACATCTGAACAGTAGATGAAGTTAAGATAAGGGCAATTCAGGAATAACGGCATTCTAACGAATCTCTCACGTGCTACCGCCTGATACCAATTCAAAAGAATTCAAATCAAATCCCAAGAGTTTTTTTAGATTCCAAAAGAAAAAACCATTAAATATTTCAGTGTCTCACAGACCCTTCTTTCTTGATCTTCCTGCTCGTTCAAGCAACGGCTCTGATACACTGTTAGCTTTCAATGCAATTCATGGTCCCACTCTAAACCTTACAAACGCACATACACACTCTCTCTCTTTCTCTGTCTTTGTGCTTATTATTCAAACAATATGGCCTCGGAGAACCAGAACAAGCGTCCATTTCCACACACCAACAACAGCCCCACAACAAGAGCCTCACCCACATGCCCTTCTTCAACTGTAAGCTTTCATTTACTCTTTTATACTATCTTATACACTTTAGCTTAATGTGATCCATGCCATCTTGAGTTCAAGTCTCTTAAGTAATGCGGTAAGACACTTCAATGATTCTTGCCAATAATTATATATTGTGCAGGGGCAAAAAACCATATGAATAATAATATGAGATTATTCAGCTACTCAAAACTCATAAGTATTAGACACCCATCTTTATGAAAGTACTCGTATAGACTCATTAATCTGAGATATGACATAAATCCCAAATGCTTTGAGTTCAAATCCATCATACTATTTATCTAGGGATTTTCAAGGTGTTTTATGATACGAAGTAGAATAATAGTGAATTCTAATTAGCACGACTAATAAAATCTATATGATGATAAAAAGTAATTATAAAAAGTGGACTCGATAAGTTTTACAACCATTGATGCGGTTGCTCTTAAACACCCATATTTATAAAAGTACTCATATAAACTCATTAGTCTGAGGTAAACTTCAAATGCTTAAAGTTCAAATCCATCATACTATTGATGTAGGAGTTTTCAAGATGTTTTATGATACGAAGTGATAAAATATGATGATAAAAAGTAATTATAAGGAGTAGACTTAATGGTGTGTTTGGGAAGTGCATTTGCACTACCTACATTTGTGTTTTGCGTGTTTTCAGCCTTTTTTTTTAAGACCAGTGCTTAGTGCACTGTTCATGAGATATAAACAGTGTAATCAGGCCAATGAACAGTAAATTCATTAATAAACAGTAATAAAATTTTTTTTAATTATTATTTTCAATTTTTAATTTTCAATAAAATAAGTAGTACCTAAACGCATACTAAAACTCAATTATAAAAAAGAAAAAATGGAATAGTAAAAGCTAGGAACAATGCAAACAAAAACATCTGAACAGTAGATGAAGTTAAGATAAGGGCAATTCAGGAATAACGGCATTCTAACGAATCTCTCACGTGCTACCGCCTGATACCATTTCAAAAGAATTCAAATCAAATCCCAAGAGTTTTTTTAGATTCCAAAAGAAAAAACCATTAAATATTTCACTGTCTCACAGACCCTTCTTTCTTGATCTTCCTGCTCGTTCAAGCAACGGCTCTGATACACTGTTAGCTTTCAATGCAATTCATGGTCCCACTCTAAACCTTACAAACGCACATACACACTCTCTCTCTTTCTCTGTCTTTGTGCTTATTATTCAAACAATATGGCCTCGGAGAACCAGAACAAGCGTCCATTTCCACACACCAACAACAGCCCCACAACAAGAGCCTCACCCACATGCCCTTCTTCAACTGTAAGCTTTCATTTACTCTTTTATACTATCTTATACACTTTCAAATTTCAAGTGGGTGAATTTTGTTTTTTTTAGAAGAAGTGTATTGGTGATGAAAAAATGGTTGGAACGGCAAATAATGGAAGGTTCAGGCAAGCCTTTTCAGTTGTAAATGGCGGTCAAGATCTCGGCCCCAATAGCGCTCCGGCCAGCAATGCTGGCTCGGAGTGTGGAGGGATTGAGTTTACTAGAGAAGATGTTGAAGCTTTGCTGAATGAGAAACCCAAAAGGAAGGACAGGTTCAATCTTAAGGTAAGTGGGTTTTGAGTATTTTGAGTTCATGTGTTGAATTTTTTTCCCCTTTCTCTTGAGTGAATTGATTAATGGGCGTTGGGTTTTATATAGTTTAATTGAATAGGAATTAAGATTTTGGACTTTGCTTTATCAAGTTGTTGGATTTCTAGGAAAGATGTGATGATATGCTGATTCAAATTTTTTTTTTTTTTTTGGTTCTTTTTTGGGAGGGTTTGAGTGTATAGCTTATTGGGTCTTTAGTTTGCACTGGTTTAATTAAATAGGAATTGGACTTTGGACTTTGCTTTATCAAGTTGTTGGTTTAAATTGTTGGATTTCTAGGAAAGATGTGATAATATGGTGGAGTATATCAAGAGGCTAAAGTTATGCATCAAATGGTTCCAAGAGCTTGAGGGAAGCTACTTATTAGAGCAAGAGAAGTTGCAGAATACGTTGGATTCAGCTGAGCAGAAATGCAACGAAATTGGTATGATTGATTTCTTTGGTTTCATTGGGGTTCTGAGTAAATTTGACTGGTGATGTAAATAGATTTGTTTGATTTTAGAGGTACTAATGAAAAACAAGGAAGAAGAATTGAATTCAATTATCATGGAGCTAAGAAGGAATTACACTTCTTTACAAGAGAAATTTACGAAGGAAGAATCGGATAAGTTGGTAAGAGGACAAGTTTCAAAGCTAATACATTCTAGTCATGAAGTTATTTTTTAAATGATTGTCGTTTATTAATTATAAAATGTCTTGAATATCAAATCAGGCTGCAATGGACTGTCTTGCAAGGGAGAAAGAGGCTAGACTGAATATTGAGCGAACACAAGCTTCTCTATCAGAAGAGCTTGCCAGAGCTCAACGAGATCTTTTAAGTGCTAATCAGAAGGTAAAGCAGATAATATAATTCAAACTCAGCTGCCTAGTCCTATTTTGTTTTTCCTTTTTCCTTTTAAGTTATTTTTACAGAAGTATCAACTTAAATGTTTGCATTTGGGTTTGCTGAATTCTGCAGATATCGTCACTTAATGATATGTACAAGCGATTACAGGAATACAACACAAGCTTACAGCAATACAATGGTAAACTTCACACAGACATTTCTACGGTTGAGGATGAGCTTAAGCGCATAGAAAAAGATAAGGCTACCATGGTTGAAAACCTCAGCATGTTAAGGGGTCAACTTACTATGTCCAGAGTAAGTTTATTTTATTTTTATTTATTTATTTTGTATGGATTGTGATTTTAATGTGCGTACTTGTAAGAAGACATAGTTATCTACCTTTACTCCACCTGCAAAATTGGGAATGGCTGGATAAATTAGAAGATGGTCAAAGAACTTGGTCTGAATTGTGTAATCAGGAAACGGTTTATTCTTGCAGTGAAAAAATTTATTTGGCGTTTTAGATACGGTGTATGTGTTCCAAATTTTCGGAAACCCCACAGATAACTAGGCTCCACCCATTGGTCCTGAAAGCTTTTTACTATTGGAAACCAGGCCAATAATGGATATCAAAGCTCATGAATATACTAATACTTACAGTGCTCTTACAAAAGCTTTCTTTAGGAAGATTTATCAAAATAATTGAATGTTATGTTTGCTATGTTATGATTGTGTAGGCAGATTGTTTTGGATATATGAAGGATTTTACTATGCACCATGGAGTTTGTAGTAATTGTGCAGTTTGCCTCTATAATTTTGGGTTCAAGAGTGAAAATATATTTCCCTCTTATTTTTATCTTCACTGTTAATATTTCTTTATAATTTTACCTCTTGCATTGAATTTGATGCTATTAGGCTTCTCAAGATGAGGCTATAAAGCAAAAGGATGCTTTGGTGAATGAAGCTGCTTGTCTTCGGGCAGAGCTATACCAAGTGAGAGATGATCGTGATCGGCTACAATCACAAGCACAGGCTCTTACAACTGATATGGTGAAATATAAGGAGTCCTCAGAAAAATACAGTGCTGAGTTGGACATCCTGACAACAAGAACAAGTGAACTAGAGGTTGATTTCCTGATTTCCCTGTTTTAGTAACAATGTTGGTTTTATTTGTTAATATTTATAACATCTTATGGATTTACATTTAAAATGAAAACTTTATAAGATGTTGGGTTTCTTTTACAGGCAACTTGTTCGTCACAAAATAACCAATTAAAGATACTACATACTCAACTAGCGACTGCAGAGGAGAAATTGCAGGTAGTGATATCAAGTTAAGCAAAAATTGTGTTTATTTTATATTGCATATGTGCCATTGTGGTTTTAAAATTTTAAGGCATGAATCATTAGGTCATGTTGGTAGATTTATAATTGATATCAAATTTGCTCTCTTTATAGCTTTCTGATTCATCTGCATTGGAGACAAGAACTGAATATGAAGGGCAAAAGAAACTTATAAATGAGTTACAAACTCGCCTAGCAGATGCAGAATTCAAACTTGTGGAAGGAGAGATGCTACGCAAAAAATTACATAATACCATCTTGGTAATACTCTTGTCATACGAACTTTTATCTGCTGAAAATTTGTATATCTCACTAAGGTATCTTATACTATAGGAACTAAAAGGGAACATACGAGTATTCTGTAGAGTGCGGCCTCTTTTGCCCGATGATGGTATTAGCACAGAAGGAAAAGTTATCACTTATCCCACATCAACTGAAATTCTTGGACGGGGAATTGACGTAGGGCAAAATGGTAAAGTCCTTGGGGAAAAGATTTTTAGATAACAAGTTTCTTTTCTACACGATAGCAATTATATGAAAATTCATAGTGGAAATTGAAAATTAAGAACTCACTTAAGTTTATATTGCAATCAGGGCAAAAACATTCTTTCACATTTGACCAGGTTTTCATGCCTGATGCAACACAAGATGATGTTTTTGTAGAAATCTCACAGCTTGTACAAAGTGCTCTTGATGGGTATAAGGTGATTAATTAGCTCCATATGTTGAAGTCATTTTATGTATTTTATCATAGTAATGCAGTTATAGTTTTTGTTTAATCATTTAATTTTCTTCCAAGTAATGTGTGTGTGTGTATATATATATATATATATATTGTGTGTATATTACATATATGTATAATATATACACAAAAATAGCATTGTATTTGTATGCTTAGATATCTTTGTTAGAATTTTGTGAGATAAGAGTTTTTAAATCTTATAATAATTCCATTTGCTTATATGTTTTAGTATTTTACATATAAAGTTCATAAGTGGGTAGCTACATGAAATTTTAGTCAATATGATTGATATGTGATAGAATTTTGCCATGGATGCATGTTTCAGGTTTGCATTTTCGCATATGGTCAAACAGGTTCTGGGAAAACATATACCATGATGGGTAGGCCAGGACATCCTGAACAAAAAGGTTTAATACCTCGTTCCCTAGAACAAATATTTCAAACTAGGCAAGCTCTTAAAGCTCAAGGTTGGAGATATGAAATGCAGGTGAGCAAGATATCTTTTTATTATGCTCTCGTTTCCGAAGTACATGACTGTATTCCTATACATAATTATTGAAAATTTGAATTTTATAAACATCTGTAGGTGTCTATGTTGGAAATATACAATGAAACAATTCGTGATTTGTTATCAACCAATCGATCATCTTCAACAGACAATGGTGTTGCTGGAAAGCAGTATGCAATTAAACATGACGGGAATGGAAACACACACGTCTCTGATCTTACAATTTTGGATGTCCGCAGTGCTAAAGAGGTCTCATTTCTTTTAGATCAGGCTGAACAGAGCAGGTAAAAATTTAGAACATGCATATTTCAAAGTTGATTTTCGTTATGCCATATTTCTATGTAATGAATTCTCTTTTGTTTTATAAATATGATTTCTCTATATAAGGGATAGCTGTTAAATTTTACTAGCAATGTTGTATGTTTTTTTCTACTAAATTTAATTTCCCTAGTGGTACAAAGGCTTGCTGGATGTGATTCAATTTCAGTCTATGAAAGTTGTTTAAATGATACTTGTAAACTATGGTGCAAAATTGTTATATTAGGTTTAAGGATTTTTTTTAAAATTTTTTTGGTCCCAAAGCTCCCTGTACTTCACAAGAATTTATCATTAAAATATTTTACTTATATCCTTTTAGGTCTGTAGGCAAGACCCAGATGAATGAGCAATCATCAAGAAGTCATTTTGTTTTCACCCTACGAATATTTGGTGTTAATGAGGTACAATCATTTAGCACGGTCCAGCTCTCTTTCTTCTGTTTCTTAGATGTTGTATTGTTGAAGCTTATTTTTCTTAATTTCCACTCGTGTACTAGAGCACTGAACAACAAGTACAAGGAATTCTGAATCTTATTGATCTTGCTGGGAGTGAGCGCCTTTCTAAGAGTGGATCAACTGGGGATCGATTGAAAGAAACCCAAGTATTTTGGCAAAACTATTTTGATTCTATTTCTTTTCTGCAATTCATTTTGTGGAATTTTCTGATATTTATTTATGTTTTGCAATTATAACAGGCCATTAATAAAAGTTTATCATCCCTAAGTGATGTTATATTTGCATTGGCAAAGAAGGAGGACTACATTCCCTTTAGAAACTCAAAGCTTACATATCTTCTTCAGGTAATTTCTTTAAAAATTTTTAAATTAATTTCCTACCCTTTAGAGTCTTTCTTCAAATTTTTTATGATTGTGTGGTATAGGAAACTCAATTATCATCCTTGAATGCTTACGCTGAAGAAAAAAAAAAAAAAAAAACCTCTAGCTCTAGCATTTATTGTGCCACTTTTTACAACTTTTATTTATTTAATTTATTTTCTCTACAGCACTAATTTCATGACATGGCAACATTTGTGTGTTTTAATTATCACTGTAAGAGTCAACTGACTGGAGAATCACTAGCCGGATTTTCTGATTCAATTACTTGCCTGATTTAGCAATTTTCAATTGAAAAATGTGTATATCTTGGGATGATATGCTGTCTACAGTACACTTCTTTTATTCGATTTGTATAAAGAGCAAGCTAATCAGTTGCATCTGATGAATTTGGCCACGGTATTTTTTTTGGAAACTAATATATTATGGCTTGGATATATGATTCCAACTTTTGTTTTTTAATGACACTCTTGGATCAAATTAAGCAAACATGTTGATAAAAAGGCAAAGAAATAGAATATGGTTATTCAATACTGTTTCTTGCTATTCTTCTAGTTGCATATGATCATTTGAGATGTTCTAATCTTGTAAAATCACTGGTTGACCAGCCTTGCTTAGGTGGGGACTCAAAGACATTGATGTTCGTAAACATATCTCCTGATCCCTCCTCAGTTGGGGAGTCACTTTGTTCACTCCGTTTTGCAGCCCGGGTAAATGCTTGTGAAATTGGGATTCCCCGGCGTCAAACCAACAACAATGTGCGCCCTTCAGATTCTCGCCTAAGCTATGGCTGATCTTTTGATAGATTAATAATTCCTTTTCTTTTATGAGGCAACCAAGTTTCCTGTATCTGCATTACTTGTATCAAAATTTGAAATGAGTGATTCTAACATAGGTCTATATTTTGTATAGCAAAAAAAAAAAAAAATATTGAGTTTGTATTAATTAAAGAATGTGCTTTTCTGATTATAGGTTCCAATTGTGCTGAAAGCCTGAAACTGATTTTTGATAACTTTCTGCTTACTGAAGTCTTTCTTCTGCCTTTTGTTAGCCAAACCATAGCTCTAGTGTTTTCTAAATCATATAATTTACAAGTACACTGTACACCTGCGACTTTTGTTTTTGATGTAAAACTAACCATGAATCCAAAATGAGACCTCAGAAACATGCTAACATTACTGTTTTGTCATTTACTTAAAAAAGAGAAGAAAAAGAAAGCTGTTTTTTTTTTTTTTTGGGTCTATTTAAAAGAACTTGACTGTTTTAAATATACCGAGTGTTTTTGAAAATTAATATGGCAGAGCAAAGTGCAATTTAATATTTTCAATAGTACCTCAAAATTAAGTACACTGACTTTGTTTAAACTACAACAGTAGCTTCCATAGATTATGCAAATCTTTCCATGACCTCTTGGAGGATAACTGTTGTGTCCTGATAAGATGATTCTGTCCGAGGCAGATTTTTGTTCTTTGCCGCATCTTCAAGCTGTCAACATATTGGATTACAATTCTAAGCTATTCTAGTTTTAGATTGAAGTTGCAAGTGATTATCATATAGCTTTTAAGTGACAAATGATTTACCTTTTCAAAACTGTCGAACAGTCTGTTAGCCAGATCAGTCAGAGGTTGTTTTTCGTTTTCTGATGCAGCTGAGATCACTTTGTCAAAATCATAGTACATGAAGGTGGACTTATATCTCAGATACCTCCTGACATAGTTTAGAGTGTCTTGTTTGATCAAATCTGGCATTGATAAGAGATCAAAGGCGGTTTTCCTCAGCCTATATTCACTACCTTTGCTTCCTATATTTGCCACATAGAGTCCAATTTTCAGGAAAGAACGTGTACCCGTCTTCTCATTTGCAATCTCTGTAAGAAAAAGAACAATTATGAAACAAGTAGAGAAGCCTGGCTGCACTGGGAAGCAATTTAAGCAGTTTATAAAGAAGCAAACAGAGTAAAGTGCACATTTTACATACTGAGTTGCTAATGAGAAAGCTTACTGTTATAGACAGGAGGCACAGGTATAGGGGCTTCGTACCAGAACCCATTATCCTTAGCTAGAGATATCCCCTTGGTAGAATCTCCAATAAGAGCTATGGAGGCAAGGCTAATCGCTAATCTTCTTGTAGTTTGTAATGGGTGTTCTTGAAAATCATCTTTTCTCTTGCCAAGAAATCCAACTATTTTCATCCTATTTGGTATCCTTTGAATTTTGGAAAACTTTGGAAGGGCGTGTAGAGTTTTGGAGACAACATTTATGTCTGGCAAAAGAGCCATTCTAGAGGAATTGAGTGAGAAAGGAAGTGTTTTCGAGTAGCTAATAGAATGAGAGTTTCACTTTCGGTTATATCCGTTTGCAAACTGTTGGCCACTACTGACCACTAGAAAAGGATAATCCTCATTGAACGTAGAAATGAGAAATAACACTCTAATTTTGCATTTTACCGGACCACATTGGAGAATGCGAAAAAAAAAAAAAAAACCCATCTTTATTTGGTAAGAAAAAGACCAACTGATTTCAGACAATCAACTGAAAGCTAAAACCAATTGCCTCACAACGATCAAACTTTTATAAGATCTATCCAATATCCATATGAAAAACTCTTTCAATACCCATCTAATTAGAGTCATTATTGTGCATATGGCATGAACTTCAACTTTCTAAAATATTGCCCATCTGCATCGTATAAAGATTGCTGTCTATTATCTATTCAATCCATGAACTGGTAGTGATTTGGGCCATAAATCTCCATTGTCTCTTTTTTTTCATAAATCATCTCTCAATTAACTCCCACAATCTCCATTAGCCATATGCGGATTGCGGAGTACTTAAAAATGAGTTTTAGTATGATTTTTTAATTTGGTATTTTCAAAACAATACTGTGAAGGACAAACAATTTAGGTACTTAAAATCATTTGTTTAATAATAATAATAACTATAAGCGGGCAAAAACAGACTTAACCCTCTTAGAATAGAGAAATTAGGTATGACCGCCTAGTATAATTAATTTGTTAGAGAATAGGTTTTTGAGATCAACCTTGGTGTGCTTGTATGGTTTAGCTTTTAAGTTAATGGAAAAACATCAAGTAACTCATAAGAGAGAAGTAAATTTTTGATATTAACACTTCCTCGGGGTTAGGTCGATGAGCAGTAGTTTATATAATATTCAAATCTCAGTTACAAGGTATTGTTACACATGTTATGTTTCTCTTTTTAGTTTTTCGTCCCCTGATCTGGAGGAGTTTCTTTTCTTTATATAGCTAACTGAATTACATCCTAGCCCTCCACTTGTATAGCCACAGATCTTCCTTTGAATGCTTGTCCCATCAGGGTTTTGCTGGAGGTGATAGAATGTGCTACAAACTGTGAGGGTACTTTCCACCATTAATGCAGCTAGCTAAGATGGTGCAGTGCATTGAATGTGGAGGTGATGGTTACTTTATTTGAATATTTCCCTTCTTCTTTACTTGCACGTCTCTACTGTCTTCTTCAATATTTTGTCTTCTGGTGCAAGTGGACTACTCAATGTCTCTCGAGGAACACTCACTCTTTAGACTCCTCGGGTGGTTAGCCTTTATTCTTGGGCTCTTATCTGTGTATTGGGTTAGGACTAATGAGGGGATGGGCCCCTCCACCTCCTCGAGCTAGGCCTATGGAGCTCCATTTGGTACTCAGATCTTACTCCTCCCATAATAACTACTTAGCATTAGATGTTTTGAATTTTTAATGGCAAGCCTAAGAATAGTGCTTTTGACCAAATGGTTTTATATTTTAGTGGCAAGCCTATCTCATGATAATTTAAGTTTATTTTTAAGTGACATGTGGTTAGGATCAGCTCTTCAATTGAGTATTCTTATCTTTCCATTCATATGATAAATTGCATAACTATAATGGGCCATTTTTTGCTAAATAGTGTTTCTTTTACCTAAACAATTTTACCAAGCAAGTTCCTATGAAAGTTATCTAGGGGAATAGCCTTATTTGTAACTTGACTTTCCAAAATTGTGCTCTAAGAAACTAACAACTAATGTGGTGCGGCTAATATGCCATTTTTTTTATAAAAAAAATTCCACTTGAAACTCGACTTTTCATAACTCAAGTAAAATGCAAAAAAAAAGAAAAAAAGAAAAAAAAGAACAATGAACTTGACTCTTGAAAAATTGATTTCTTGGTAAATATGTAATTTTTTTTCTAAAAAGGTGAAACTTGACCCTTTTAGAAATTATGGTCTAAAGTAAAAAAAAAAAAAAAAAAAAAAAAAAAAAAAAAAAAAAGAAGAAAAAAGCAAGGAACATAGCTCTTAAAAAGTTGCTATTAAAAAAAAAAAAAGGTTAACAAGAAAATCAAGTTTTATAAAATCGAGTTTTATAACTTGATTTTTTAAGAGTTGAGTGTTTAATGTTTTTTTTTCTTCTTTCTCTTTAGGGAATTCAACTTTTTTAAACTTAAGCTCCACTAAGAATTTGGGAATCCATGCCCAGCTATCTTTAAACTCAGCAAACCCTCATCCTTGCACTTTATCTTTTGTTCCGGACAATTTCTACAACTCTCTCTCTCTCTCTCTCTCTCTCTCTCTCTCTCTCTCATCTTCTTTCTTTTTAATTTGTCTTCATTTCTCACCTTCGATTCATTCAAAGCTTCTTATTACTCTATTGAACCATTGGATATCTCAATTTACAAATAAATAACATATATTTAAATTTTAATCATTATTTTTCTAAGATCTGGTTTATATAAATTTTTATTTGTTAGATATATACTCATACAATTACTTTTATTGTGTTTATATCATATTAAATAGTTGTAATAGAGTTGAAATGTGGAAGATGTGCATGGGTTTTGAATGTCATGACCTTAGATGAACGCGTTGTGTGTATGCAATGGGTAATGGATGTTTTTATTTGTGAAGGGCAGTTACCATAAGAAGGGATGCGATAAGTTCTTTGTAAGGTGAAGTTTTGTATGTAATACCATGACAAAAAAAGAATGTTGAATGTAGGCAGTTAATGGGTAATGGGTGTTGTTGGATGGATGCAGTTCTAATAACACATTAGAATTTGGTGTACTTTATTTGTGTTGGTGCCAACACAATAATAATAGAAATAGCACAAAAAGAAACTAAAAAAAAAAAAGAGAATATCATTTAAACACAAAGCTCCATTAGAAAGAATACTTTTATTTGCCAAGAACCACTCTATTTTTGCTCCGGTTTTATAACTTCCTCCCTTCATTTTCTTATGGCGCACGTATCTAACATAATATCTACTCCAATACATTTCAACCCCTTAATTACCATTGAAAAGGAGTCTCTCTCATTTTCAATGTGGAATTAAATATTTTATTAACTCTTTATTTTCCATATTAACTCTCATATATTTACATTTAAGTTATTATTTTTATTCATATCAATTAATTATTTTTTGAGAATACTAAGTATTTTTAACACACATATGGAGAGAGGGAAGAAGGTTTTTTAAAGAAACTTACAGTGGTATATATCCAAAAGGGCCTAACTTTTGGATACATAACACATACTTTAAACCTCTTTTACTCACACTCATTTTTCAATGTAGGATTAACCCACGTATCAATTAATTACATAATATTAAAATGCTTCAATTTTTTTCCATTAATTTTTAATGTAACAATATGTTTTATAGTAATGTTTAAACATATACTTATGCTTTATAAAAAAATTTACTACATTAATTGAAGATTAATAAATAATTAAATTAGAGTTAATAGTTTTAGGTACCTAATTCACAATTTTAAATATTAGACCTTGTAATATGTAATTTTTATTGGTTGGGTGGGGGGGAATTGTTTTCTAATAAAAAAAACAAAAAAATATATGAGGTTTAAATCTCCTTCCTCTTCCTTTAATTATCGAATTATAAAAAAGAACAAAAAAAAAACTTATTTTTGTAATTGAATTCTTCTCAAGTTTAGTTCATGACACTCTAGGAGTATAATTTTATTTTAATTATCACAAATCACAATTACATGGTTTTTCTCATACCCTTTTTGCAGGTTTTGTGCAACATTACTGTTAAAATGAAGATTACAATCTATTTCACTACTTCTCTACCAGGGGTGTAGCTACGTGTAAGGGTGGCCCCCCCCCCAAAATTTTGAAATTTTAAAAAAAAAAAAAATTGGTCTAATAATTATAGAGACATAACATTATTTTTTACAATTCTATTTTTTTATTGTAAAATATGCTCTTATATCTGTTAAATATTTGATAAAGTTTGGCACTAAACATATTTGAATCTATATCTTTTTCAATCAGTTATGTGGCAATTAACAAGTCATTGACTCATTAAAAAAATAATTTCACTAAAACTATACATGAAATGTCTTTTTAGTTACTATATAATGGGTTAGAGCAATATAGCATCAAATATGTTTGAAGCTTAACTTATTCCTCCAAGTTTTGGATCATTTATGTTTTTAAAAATTTCATTAGTTCAATTGAAAGATTTTTTACTTTAGTATAAAATTTGATAATTTGAATTGAAAATGAAATTTTTTAAGAATTTCACTATATAAAAATAGTAAAAATGAATTTTATTTTATGAAAGATCGCCATCAAACATAATTTTGATTAAAATTGCTAAGCTCTTTTTGTTTTTGTTTGGTGTGTGTATATATAACTTATCAAATAAAAAAGTGTGTTTATATAATAAAAAAACCGTGTGTGTAAGTGTATGTGGGAGTTGTCTTAATAAATATATTAGAGTTACAACTTGGCCCCTCCAAACGAAAATTCCTAGCTCCGCCTCTGTTCTCTACCATAGTTGGAAGTTTTGTTGGCATTGTGATGGCTGACATACTAAAGAAGCATGACGCCCTATTATTTTTAAACATCATACTTAAGTTGACATTAATGGCATTGGATACATTTCTTATAATAATACTTTCAGTTGTTAGTGATTACTTGGTGGACGAAATGCAGATTTTACCTAGCCAGTAACTAAATGATTAAACGAGATTAAAACTTCTCTCTCTCTCTCATGTTTTTTCTTTACACTTTGGATAAAACTATCCATTATGTCAACTCTTGTGGAGAAAATGACACCACTTTGGGCGTTTCTCATTTTTTGGGTGTTTTCTGTTATTGAGATTATCAAAGTATTTTTGTCCGTACATGATGATTCTAAAATCAAACTAAAAAAGCGAGAGCACTATTTTTTGTTTTCATAATACTAATGCTCGCATTGAAGTTAGTTACCTTCTGACTAAGGTATTCAATTAAAAATATAGTATTAATGCTTTTAACATTCAATATTTTTCAATAGTTTTTATATGGAAAATTTTATAATACCCTTAAAATCACTCCTTACGTAAGGTTCTTATTAATTAGGAGGAGAATGAGCATAATACAACTTAAGTAAATTTGGTGAGATGCTCAAGAATCTATAGATTTGATTTGATTAATTAGGACCAAAATAGAGTACATGGAATGTAAGTACAATCATAGCATTTATATTTAAAAAATATCAACATAAGTTTATGTTTATAACATAATATAAAAACAATCATATGAGTAAAAGTTTATGTTTACATTCATATTTATATTTAAAAAATAGTTTATTACATTCATTAAAGATAAAAAAAATAATTAAATGCAATTTGATAGTTTTCTAGTTTGATTTTACCTATAAAGCTTTTTAAATTGTTTGGAGTAGAAGTTGAACATCTTTTGTTGTATTAATTTCTAAAAAAGTATTGAAGGATTTTACTTGTAATTGAGTTCTTTTTTTAATAAATGAACAAGCTTAGAAAGTGTTAGGGATTAGAAGTTCTAATACATATGTATAGTTCATTGTGTAAAAAGTAAAATAAAAAAAGAAGAAGAATGGATTCAAACATAGGATAAGTATCATATGGGAGAAAGGAGAATGTATTTATGAACTAACTCTCATTCGGTTAAGAAAACATTTTTGTAGGAAAATTAAAAAATTTGGGTTACATTAAATTATTTTAAATCGTTATAAATTAATTATACAATTTACATGATTAGACATAATATTCTAATTTGATCAAAACAAACTCTTGGATTGATATTAGATACAATACCACTTGGTGCAATTGTTCAATTCCCTCTCACAATTTTTTTTTACTCTTACTTTTTTAACTATTTCTTTTCAATGGTTGAAATTGAAAGTTGCTTTTTTCAACTCTCAATCTTGGCCATTAAAAGTTATTGCATAAGATCTCAATCTCTAACTCTGAAAATACTATCGTAACTAACAAATTTAAACTTAAGTTATGGCTGTAAATGAACCAATCTATTGATAAACAACTTGGGCTTGACTTGATAAAAAGCTTATTCATGTTTGTTTGTTAATAAAGGAGCCAAGTTTGAACATTAATTTTGTTTAATTAATGAGCTGAGCCAAACAAAAAAGTTGCTCATGAATAGGCTTGTGAATAATAGATCGAGCTCAATAAAAAACAAATTGAGATTAAACTAGTTTATGAGCTTGGTAATAAGCGTGATGTGGACTTAAAAATAAACTCATATTTTATGGAGCCTTTAATTAATTGGGATTTGAGTCCACATGTCTAAACCAAATAGACTTGATAATATGCTTAATATAGGCTTGATAATGTCCTTTTTATTGAATCTCAAGTTCAAAAACTTGATATAGAGCTTGGGTTTGAGCTTAGCTTAGCTCAATTTTTTGGATTATCTAACAAGCTCAAGCTCAATTTTTTTTTAGAGAGTTTCAAACTATGACGTTCACTCTTAATGATAGCATTTTATTATCAGACCAAAATACTAATCGGTTTTTGGTGTAGGCAGAGATTGAACTCTAAATTTCTTATTCAACTAAGCTCAAACATAGTTTGTAAGCTTAGTTCAAGCTCAAGCCAAGCTTGAATATTTCATATTTGTTGTTGAGTCAAGCTTGAACATTTAATACTCAACAAAGCTCGAATTGTTTATGTCCTAGTACTTAAGTATCAAAATTTAAAACAAATAAAACTAACACATTTTGATTGCATGAAATGGGCTTATTTGCTTGAGTTGAATATTTTACCAACCCAAAATTATAAATGTAATTAACACTTTTATATTCTTCAAAAAAAAAAAAAAAACACTTTTATCACATATGCTAGGATTTGCATTTAAAATTGGTTTATCCAACACACGCTTGTCATAATTGTATAGGTCTCCCTCTCTCGAAAAGGAAAACACAAAAAGGCAGCTTTATCACAGAACTACGTTTTATTTTTCTTGCTTTCTTCTCTCGTAAAAAATAGTCATTCTTAGACATCAAGAATTTTTCAAAATTCAACCTTGTCTCTTTTGGCTACTCCATTGTGGCTGAATTGGAGTTCCACTGCCACCAGATGGAACACGTTATTGATCAAACTAACCATGATGATCATGGAAATGAACCAACTGGCAATGTTGATTCGCTTGTGGATTTTATGGACTAGGTGTATTGTTTCAGTGATAGTGAGGAACCACAAGTAGGGGATTATCTCATTCGTATGAACTACCCATCCTCATTTTCATCTTCATTTTCATGGTCATCCTCATCGTCATCTGAAGAGGGTGCATCAAAAAGTTATTTGTAGCAATCAACAAAAGTAAGGATTTGATGTGGGTTTTACTTGTAATATATGTTTGGAGGAACCACAAGCAGGGGATTATCTCATTCGTATAAACTGCTCTCATATGTATCACCAATCTTGTCTATAACCATGGCAAAATGCAAATACAATGAAACAAATGCTCGCATGGAAACTCACACACGTCTCTCCCTTCTCTCATCTCCTCCTTACATATCACACACTCAACTCCACCGTCTCTCACCTCCACAGACGGCAGAGCCACCTCCGCCGCCGCCGACGCAGCCACCTCTCCCCATCTTCCCATCGCCATTATTACTTGTCTACTTCTATGGCTCCAGAAGCACAACACTTGTCCTTATTGCCGTTGCAAACTCGATCAACAATGATCCTGTTGCAATTTTTTCCTTTTTTAGTGTTAGAAATTCCTTTTAATTGTATTTGGATACTTTGGAATTAAAGTCTTAATTTCTTATTTGGGTTGTAAAATTTGAAGTTTTTTAATTGGGTCTTTTTCTTTTCGCCAAAGGAGGATTTGAAATTGAGAAATCACGCACTAATTTTGCATTTTACTGAACCACATATTGGAGAATAAGGCGTGCTCTAATATGGCCACCCAAGTAGGCTTATGATACCAATAAAAAATAAATAAAAGTAGGCTTATGATAGAACAAAATCACATATGCAAGTATCTTGTTTAACTGGAAAAAAAAAAAAAAAAAAAAAAAAAAAACACAGCCGCTAGGTTTTATCTTCCTATTATGAAAAAAAAAAAAAATTTCTTTATTTGATAAAAAAAAAGACCTATTGAAAGCTAAGAGCTAGTGGCTTTATGCATCACTTAAATTTCATATGATCAATTGAAAGCTAAAACCAATTGCTTGCAGTTATGCTTACAACGATCAAACTTTTAATTATAAGATCTATCCATTAAAAAAGCTCTGTAAGGAAGGAAAACGTTTCTTTTCAAACTTCAAACTTTTCTTATGACTTTTTATTTGATGTAAATTTCGAAAATATAATTGTTGGATTGTATGTTTTTATTATATTTTTCATGCTTGTAAAATTTCAAAAAGATTAAAAATCAATAATTATGTTATTAATCAAATGTTTAAATTTTAAGTTTTTGTGGTATAAAATTACGTATAATTTTTTGTTGTTGATTAAATAGTAAATAACATATGATTTAAACGAAAATTGACATGTGTATTAAGAACATAAAGAAAATGCAATCCAATAATTAGATTTTCAAAATTTATATTTAATAAAAAGATATAGGAGAATTTTATAAGATTTCTCTGTCCCTGTAATCTGTGAACACCTATACAATTGATATATATATATATATATATATTAATAACCAAAATTTAGAGAAAATCCAATTAAATTTTAATTGGATTCTCAAATTTCCGCTATGTGTCCATCTAAGTTTTTAATTTTTGTGATAAGTGAATTATTCAGTGCAAAAATCAAAGAGTGTAAAATCAATTAATTCTAAATCTCTCTCTCTCTCTCTCTCTCTCACACACACACACACAATATAATATGAGAAACCATTACATATTTTAGAAATATATAGTTTAAAAAATATAAACTAATATTATGTATAATTTGAACATCTTCTAAAAAAAGGTATAATGTGAATCGTATAATTGTGATTATTTTTAATTGTAGTCATGCATATACATGGAGCTAGTTACACACTAGTTAAAAAAATTATTGGGCATATGACATGAACATCAACTTTCTAAAATATTGCCCATGTGCATGTTGTCGCAATCGATTATCTATTCAATTTCAATCCATAAACTGGTAGTGATTTGTGGGAGGTATACCAGCTCCCACAAAGCCATTTGCGAAGTAATTAAAAAATAAAAAATGGGTTTAAGTATGATATTTTAATTTGGTATTTTTAAAACAATACCGTGAAAGGATCAAAGGAAAAACAATTTAGGTAAAATCATTTAGTAGAATATGTAAATTGCACATCTTAGATTGCTCCAATTTTATAAGAAAAAATGATCTATTTTCTGTCTTTTTACGTTTTTCAATAACGTTACTAAAATTTATTCATTATAAAAATCTATTGAAAATATATCGCTAATTTTTTGGAACATAGTATTTTATTTTTTTATTGACATTAGTACTTTTAAAAAAATGTATAATTTGAACCGTATAATTGTAATTATTTTTAATTGTACCTGTGTATATATACAGAGCTATACACTAGTTAAAGAAATTATTGTGCACATGACATGGACTTCAACTTTCTCAAATATTGCCCATGTGCATGTCGTAAAGATTGCAATCCATTATCTATTCAATTTCAATCCATAAACTGGTAGTGATTTGTGCCATAAATCTCTATTCTCATTTTTTTTCATAAATCATCACTCACCAATTACCTCCCACAAAGCCATTTGCGAAGTAATTAAAAAATTGGTTTAAGTATGATATTTTAATTTGGCATTTTTAAAACAATACCGTGAAAGGATCAAAGGACAAACTATTTAGCTAAAATCATTTAGTAGAATATGTAAATTGCACATCTTAGAATCTTAGATTGCTCCAATTTATAAGAAAAAAATGGTCTATTTTCTGTTTTTTTACGTTTTTCAAGAACGTTACTAAAATTTATTCATTATAAAAATCTATTGAAACTATATCGCTAATTTTTTAAAAATATATTATTTTATTTTTAATTTTTTTTATTGACATTTCTCTCTCTCTCTCTCTCTCTCTCTCTCTCTCTCTCTCTCTCTCTCTCTCTCTCTCTCTCTCTCTCTCACACACACACACACACACACACACACACACACACACACACACACACACAAAATATAATATGAGAAACCATTACATATTTTAGAAACATATAGTTTAAAAAATATTAACTAATATTATGTATAATTTGAACATCTTCTAAAAAAAGGTATAATGTGAATCATATAATTGTGATTATTTTTAATTGTAGTCATGCATATACATAGAGCTAGTTACACACTAGTTAAAGAAATTATTGGGCATATGACATGAACATCAACTTTCTAAAATATTGCCCATGTGCATGTTGTTGCAATCGATTATCTATTCAATTTCAATCCATAAACTGGTAGTGATTTGTAGGAGGTACACCAGCTCCCACAAAGCCATATGCGAAGTAATTAAAAAATAAAAAATGGGGTTAAGTATGATATTTTAATTTGGTATTTTTAAAACAATACCGTGAAAGGATCAAAGGAAAAACAATTTAGGTAAAATCATTTAGTAGAATATGTAAATTGCACATCTTAGATTGCTCCAATTTTATAAGAAAAAATGGTCTATTTTCTGTTTTTTTACGTTTTTCAATAACGTTACTAAAATTTATTCATTATAAAAATCTATTGAAAATATATCGCTAATTTTTTGGAACATAGTATTTTATTTTTTTTTTATTGACATTAGTACTTGAGTTAATAATTTCATCATTTAGTTACAATTTTCATATTGTAAATTTATATAGTTACAATTTCATTCTTGAAAATTTTAAAAAGCTATGATTTCATTTTTCCATTCATGTGTTATGAAATTATTTTCAAATCAAGTTAGATTTTTTACAAACCACGCTGGTACTCCATCTGTATATTGTATAATGGATTTTGTATTTTTTTTAAAGCTTTTTAGTGACAAAATTGAATTCTAAATTAGTGGAACATAAATCAAACTTAGAGAAAATTTTAGAGGAAAAAAAAAAAAAACACGAGTTTTTACAAATATCACAATTTTACTTTGATATGAGTGACAATGTGGTTTAAAAACTTCTAATTTAGAAAATATTGCTAAGCATTGCATTTGTAACAAATAAAAAGAATGTTAATATTTTCTGTTGAAATTTAGCGATTTAACGATATTCTCAATAATTTTAATACATCATTATTGATGCAACAGCAAAACCAACATAAGCTCCTACTCAGTAGAAGCCATCAATAACCATGATATCAATCTCTCAATCACAAAATAGAAAAACTAATAATAATGTAAGTTAAATTTAAAACCAATAGGAATCCAAAATTTAAGTTAAACTTTTCCAAACGAGTGGGATCAAGGTTAATCTAGTTGGCACATTTTGACATACGTGTAACTCTACACTACAGTTGTTGATTTTAGTTGAATGAGGACTGTTGAGTTATTGCTTTTAGTTGAAGAATTGGGAGTGTCGTGTAAACACTCGAGTTTACATACGTCTCCCTCTCCCATTCCAAAACAAATTATATAGTTACAATTTCATATACAAATTATATATAAACAGCACTAGTCTCTGTTTTCTTCTCCCTCAAAAACACAGCAATCAACAAATTTTCAACATTCTACCTCGTCTCGTCAAGTCAAGTTCTTCATCAAACTAACCATGATCCCAAATTTCAGTCCCCGATTATCATACAGTCGGTTCAATGATGAAGCAACCAACCATGGCAGGTTAAGTGAACTCTCATCCTCAAGACGCCCATCATTATCCAGTCTGCTCAGTGATGGTCATGAACATGAACGAAACAACGGTCGCTTGTTAAGTGATCATGGGGTTTCATTCTCACCCTCAAGACTCCCATCATCATCATCATCATTCCGTCTGTTTAATGAAAGCGAGGCTTCATTCTTATCCTCATTCCTCTCATCATCATTCAGTCATCATGAACGTGAACCAGCCAACCGTGGCTGGTTAAGTGACCGTGGGGCTTCATTCTCATCCTCAAGACTCCCATCATCATCATCCCATCTGTTGAATGAAAGCGAGGCTTCATTCTTATTCTCATTGCTCCCATCAATATTCCCATCATCATCATACAGTCGTCATGAACGTGAACCAACGGACCGTGGCTGGTTGAGTGACCGTGGGGCTTCATTCTCATCCTCAAGACTCCCATCATCATTCAGCCGGTTCAGTGATGATGTATCCAGTGATGATGATGAACATGCACCACCCAACCTGTTCGATCATGATCATGTACCCAGCCGGTTCAGTGATGATCGTGAACATGTATCCAGCCTGTTCGATGATGATGAACATGCACCACCCAGCCTGTTCGATCATGAACATGTACCCAGCCGGTTACATGAACTCAGCCTGTTTAGTGATGATGATGAACATGTTCCCAGCCGGTTCAGTAATGGTCATGATCATGCACATGTACCCAGCCAGTTCAGGGATGATCACGAACATGAACCAATTTACCGTGGCTCGGTGAGCCCAAATTTCAGTCTGTTTGACAGTGAGGAGGATGCATCAACAAGTGCCAATTATGATGAGTTGGTCAAAAATGGCAGCTTTGTTGTTGGCAGCAGTCAACAAAAGCAAGGATTTGATGTGGGTTTTTATTGCAGTATATGTTTGGAGGAACCACAAGCAGGGGATAAGCTCATTCGTATGAACTGCTCTCATATATATCACCAAGATTGTCTACTTCCATGGCTCCAGATGCACAACACCTGTCCTAATTGCCGTAGCAAACTCGATCAACAATGATCATCTTGCAAATTTTTTTCCTTTAATTTTTTTCCCCTTTTTTTTATGAACTGCTCTCATTAGTTGTATTTGGATAATTTGGAGTTTGGAATGTCTTAATTTCTTATTTGGGTTGTAAAATTAAAGACTATTATTTGGATGCTCTCATTGATATCATATAAATTTTTTATTCAGACACATTATTACGAACTTTCATGGTTAATGCTAGTTAGACAGTTTGCAGCAGAGAGAGACACTTGAGGTTTATCAATATTTGAGATATGCCAAATATAAGGAATTGTGTCATTCAACTGTTAAATAATTAATTACAATTATATTAATTTTGTTACTACTTTGCAATTGTCATCATTTAATTTCATATTTGTTCTTTCTCAATGAGGGAAACCAAAATTGCTACCTTTATTAATTTTCATCCTTATGTTAACAGTAACATGAGAGGAACCAATATAGGTGATAGCAGTTCTAGATATCTTGACTCAGGTCTTATTTTCAAAATGTTTATTCTAATTATATGATCTGCTATGATGCGCTTTGGTGATTTCATGAGATTTGTCAAGAAACCTCTTATATGGAATAGGTTTACCATCTTAAATTAAGAAAGAGTACAAGACGGAAATAACTTCCTCTGTTGACTGGATGTTTGCTTAAGTATACAGAAATAAGTTGAAAAATCAATAAACCATCTTAATTGGTGATCATCAACTTTTCCATGTCTTATAATGGTGGTCCTTTGTCATTAGTACATCACTTGAAAAGCTGGAATTACATATGGAAGTGCTTTTTTACTTTCAAATGTATATAGCTAGGATAAATCTCTCTATAGGGTGTTGATTTTCAACTTTTTGTATAACCATTTCTAATTTCATTCATTGCAGGAAGAACAAAATTAGAATAAATAAAAAAACTTGTTAGCTTTCTTGGATAGCTAATTTGAATTAGTTGACTGATTTAAGTATAGAACAAGCATAAGGGTATTGCTGTTGATAATGCAGCTTGAATGCAAGCTTGATTTTGAGTTTTTGGCTTAAAGCAAATTACTTGAGTCTAATTAAGAAGTCACAAGAACTGAGTTTCTTATTTAAACCCCATATCTCCAAATAAACAAGACCTTGTGAATGTGGCTAATTCTTATAAAGAAGGTATAAATCAATTGTTCAAATCCTCTACATATATGAGCCTTTCAAAAGGAGAGAGCTACAAGTATAGCTTGTCTGCAGCGTGCCTTGGCCTGCTCAAGCCTTTCACCCAATGTCTCTTCCTTCACTGCAGCTTTTACCATAGCCAAATCCATCTCCATTAGTCTCAACACTCTTAACAACTCAGTCATCATCCTCTCCTCCACTTCTCCTTTATCACTCAACACTTGTGCTTCCTCTCTAGCTCTTTCAGCCACAATTTCTCCAGCTTTTGCTAGCAGCTCCGTGGAGCCAAATTCTTTCCCCATTAGATCCTCCAACTTCTCTAGAAAGTCAGCTATGACATAGCCTTTTGGCTTATCCAATTTGATCTCTTTGCTTCTCTTCCAACCAATCTCAAAGTTTGGTGGCTCAGGTTGTACTAGCCCAGTTCTGGACTCCCTGTCATGGATTATCTCAGACTTTCTTCGCCTTTCAATAGGGAAAGTCTCTGCTTTGTTGTTGGTATCAGAAATTGGAGTTGGGTATGGGAAGTCAGGCTCAGGCAGAGGGGTAGAGTTGGACTCAGAAGTGCATTTGATGAAGGAGTACTTTCTGTGTGGGATGTTATAGATGAGTACTGACTGTGATGAGTTTGTGGAGGTTTGGGGGTTTAGGCTTGGGACAAGGTGGTTTAGATGAAGAGGGTTTGAAATCGGACGAGATAGGAAGTGAAGGACGGTGGAAGCCAAGCCTCATGCCAATGAGGCCAATGTGGAAGCAAATGGAACCAAAGTTAAGAAACCAGATAAAAGCCAATTTGGCTTCACATATTAAAAAAAAAAAAAAGTTTTAAACTCAACAAGAGAGAACAAATATCATTATCAGCAATTCAGTTTTAAGGACAAAGATCAATTGTAATCACACACACAACTCTTGATTATAGGAATGATGAGACAAAATTTGATGGGTTGGTTTTCAGAACCATCATAGATTGGGTTGGGTTAAGTTGAAAAATAGCCTAATCTAACACAGCCCGGCCCATAGCCCAAAATTGTGTTATATATAACTGGCTATAGAAATTAGAAAACGTATTTTTGGGGTTTCATTGACATTTATTAGTAGTGTTTTGGGGCTGATTGAAGTGGGTTTAATCTACATACATTTCTTAAATTCTCACTAATCACTGTCTGTGATTGCTATATTCTGAGAATTTGTTGAAGCAAATTTGGTGAGAGATAGAGAGTGATGTCAGGAAAGTTCACCATTGGGAGCGAGCCAGTGATGGGGTTGCCGACCCCATCAAAGAAGCGCGACTACAGAGTCACCAACAGACTCCAAGAAGGCAAGCGCCCCTTATACGCTGTCGTTTTCAACTTCATTGACTCTCGCCACTTCAACGTCTTCGCCACTGTTGGCGGCAATCGGGTCCGTCTTCCCTTTTTTACTATATATATCGCATTTTCTCTTCTGGGTTTTGGTTATATTGACATTTTGTGTGACATATGTACTTGTAGCTATTTACTTTTGTTCTTTGTGTTATTGTGCTAGTTTAAGTGCACTGTATGTTGCAAATGTTAGAGTGTTGGTTAAAGTTATGTTTTTGAAGAGACCCATTTATTATTAAGGACTTATTTTTAGGTGGGACATATAAAAGTAACAATTTTTATATCAATATGGTGAAGACCCACTTGTTATTAAGGACTTAATTTTTGGTGGAACATGTACAAGTTACACAATTTATTTATTTGGGTGTAATTGTAGTTGTAATTGTTGATGTTTGTTTCCACAGGTGACTGTATACCAATGTCTTGAAGGGGGTGTCATTGCTGTCTTGCAGTCTTATGTTGATGAAGATGTATGTGGAGACAACTGTCCATTGATGAATGACATAATTTTTGTTGATAGCTATCTTTGATTCTTATTTTTCTAATGAATGACTGTTCATATGTAAAAAACCGATATGAATTCAATGTGTTTTGTAGATCAGAAGGATGAGTCTTTCTACACTGTGACATGGGCATGCAGCATTGATGGTATGCCTTTTGTAGTGGCCGGAGGACTCAATGGTATACTCCGTGTCATTGATGCCGGCAGCGAGAAAATACACAAGGTTTCTTATTTCCTGAATTTGAGACTTTTTTTTTGGGTAGTAGTTGTAGAACAAAAGCAGCTCTAAAAATAGGGTGTACACTTCTGTTGCCTAGAGATGAACCCAAGTTGGCTTTTGTTATTTGTCACACCCTATCTAGGGTATATACCCTTCTGCCTCTCATATTGGCACTATTCATATGCAATTAAGATATATATATCTAGTTCTAAATTTGGTTGAAAGTCATAAAATACTATTTTATGGTTATACTTATTCATGGGTATATAACTGTGTAATTCTGAAATATAGTATTATAAATAATGCTTGTTTTGCCCTGTGACATGCTTGTGTCGTGCAGAGTTTTGTTGGCCACGGGGATTCTATAAATGAAATCAGGACTCAACCACTAAAGCCATCACTGGTCGTATCTGCAAGCAAAGTATGAATCATAAAATTCTCTTTTTTCTACCTTTTTGTTTTATAATTATTACTAATATTCAACTGTGACCAGGATGAATCAGTTCGCATATGGAATGTCCATACTGGAATATGCATTTTGATATTTTCTGGAGCTGGGGGTCATCGTAATGAAGTATTGAGTGTGGTGAGTGAAGGATAGAAAGAGTAACGGCCTCCTCCCTATGAAGTTGATATAGGGGGAAAACTAAAAAACCCTTGAGTTCTTTTTTCACTATTTGACTGTAGCTCATGTTGCAAAATAAGGACTTTTAAAGGATTATACAAACACTATTTTGGCTATGTAGGACTTTCATCCTTCAGACATATATCGCATTGCAAGTTGTGGCATGGACAACACTGTTAAGATCTGGTCAATGAAAGGTAAGGCATTACTGTTGGTTTTTTTTTTTTTTTTTTAAAAGAAACAGTTATCGAACAAAATTGGAACATTGGACTACTTAGATTGTTTTTTTTTTTTTTTTTGAGAAACCATAGACTACTTAGATGGATTGTCTGATTTAAAACACTGTTAGACACACCAATTTGAATAGATGAAAAAAAAAATATGCATCACAGAATAATGAACATTAAAAATTATAAACAACGATCACAAATTATATTAATACCCATCATATTGAGTGTAACAGTCTATGTAGTACATCATGTCTTCTGGTAAGCCATTAATGTTGCTCTAGGATGTTATGGGGGTGATAATTATATTCTTTATGAAATGTCTTAAGTCCTGTATCTTGGATTAAAGTGTTAAAAGCATTGGTTTTTTCCAAAAATGTTGGATTCTAGGAATACAAGTACAAATTTTTGGAAAAAGCTTGTTTAGAAGACAATCAGTATAGAGCACTTATCATTTGCACTAAAATTTCTCCATTGGTTGTGTATAGATTTATTTGTGCCATAAGAGTTTATTGGAACATTTTTCTTTCTTCGTATAATTCAATCAGTTTAGGACACTTATCATTTGCACAAAAAATTCTCTGTTAGTTGTCTATGGATTTTATTTATGCCTGAATTTTTTGGAACATTTTTCTTTCTTCATATTAGTGTTCAAATGTTCCAAGTCAAATGATTGGAACTTTTTAAATGGTGTGTTGTCAGGTTCTCATTTGAGAGTTGGCCTGCTTGATTGAATGCCAGGCAGGTCACCTAGTTTAGTTAATTTTAGCAAGTTAACATCATTATAACTTCTTTTAAAAAATTTTGTCTTGTTATAACCTTGCTTCAGAGTTCTGGACGTACGTAGAGAAATCATTCACATGGACAGATCTTCCTTCTAAGTTCCCCACAAAATATGTTCAGTTTCCTGTGAGTAGCAGCCATTTTTTGTGTTACTGATGAATATTTTTTTTCTCGTTGTATCTCAGTTCACCTTACCCTTTTCAGGTGTTCACAGCTTCAATTCATTCAAACTACGTTGACTGTAATAGGTGGCTTGGTGATTTTATCCTCTCAAAGGTGAATTATTGCTTGATTCACCATTTTGTGTTTGATCAAAAGTTGATCATTTGGGGGGGGGGGGGGGAACAAATTATATGGGCTGAAACATTAGAAGATTCGTAAATGTGTTGCCTTTTTTGATTGACAAACTGAAATCAGTGAGTCAGATGCTTTGAATAACTTCTCGAGACGCCATTTGCTGCTTTATAAACTGTGTTTCATTTGTGTTAATGTTGTGTTAATATTTTCCTCTAATACATGTATTCAAATGAAAAGATAAGTGTCGAAAAAGTGACATGTCAAACTCTTAACCTGTTGCCAGTTGGCTTGAACTGGAAATTGTTGAGCAAAGGTAACTGTAGAAAGTATTAGGAGTCATCAGAACTTGGAGTTGCTTCTAGATGCATTCTTGGTGATGTCATCTATGCTCATACTAATGTTCTTATTCTGCCATTTCCAGAGCGTTGACAATGAAATTGTTTTATGGGAACCTAAAGTGAAGGACCAGTCTCCTGGGGAGGTTAGGATTTGTTATCAGTCCAGCACTTATGAATTGTCTTTTATGAATATCTAAGCTACATCAGTTTATTCAAAAAAATTTATTCTTGACATTGGTCGATTCTGTGAAATCCCCAGTTTATCTTTTTATTTTTGACATTTATCGTTTAGGGTTCAGTTGACATCCTTCAGAAATACCCTGTTCCAGACTGTGATATATGGTTCATCAAGTTTTCCTGCGATTTTCATTACAATGCAGCTGCTATAGGTAATGCAATGCTTAGTAATATAAACACACATAGACACATGAGATTTATTGTCAATGGATGTGAAATTGTATGAATCATCAACCAGGAAATTGCTGATATAATTCCTTGTAATTGCATCCACTTGAGCATTATGTCTTCAAGCTTTTGCATTACAATATGTGGAGTTCTAATCCTATATGGTCTTATCTACCAGGGAATAGGGAAGGAAAGATTTTTGTCTGGGAATTGCAATCCAGCCCCCCTGTTCTTATTGCAAGGTTGGTTGGTTTTGCTTGTCTTGGTTAAAGTTTTTGTTAAAGAAAGTTGCAATTTTTGTACTATATGAATGATGTTTTCTTACTCTTTTTAACTTCTTTCAGGCTGACACATGCTCAATCAAAATCTCCAATTAGACAAACTGCCATGTCATTTGATGGAAGGTGAAGCCCACATATATTAGACTATAGACAAAACTTAGATACAATATATTAGATGCTGTTCTTTAGATTATCCTCTTAAGATTTAGCCATGTGGCTACTTAACTTAAAAATACACTTCCATCCCATGAAAAAAAATCCATATGGTAGAATCTTAAAAAGGGAATCTAAGAAACCGCACCTAAGTACTGTACCTAAGTCTTGCTCCTAGACTATTAGTTATAGCCTTAGATTATGTGACTATTATTTATGATCATGACAACTGTAGTGACTGTTAAAAGTATAACATGCAACCTCCCTTTCTGTATGTTGCAGCACCATTCTCAGCTGCTGTGAGGACGGGACTATTTGGCGCTGGGATGCTGTGGCAACTTCTTGAGCCTATCTAAGTGGGTTTATTGGCAGGGTTAGAAGATGCATCTTTCGGCCGCCCAATTTGGCCTGAATTTGGTATATTATTGTAACACATTTTGTGGGGGTTCGGAGGAACCTAAATGTTCCTTGAATAGAGAAATTCTGGCTAGTAAGTAGTAACCCTTCACCTCAGCCGAACAGCCACAGCCACGCTGTAACTTGTTATGAGCTAAAGTTGTTCCATTCATGAAACATGGTGCCAACACTAATGAAAGAGGCAATTTAGGTGAGGATGACTCTTAACTTATAAATTTTAAGGATTCTGCTTAGCTCCATTGCTTCAGGTTTCTTTGCACTGGAGCACTAGAGCCAAGCCTTATCCAAACCTTAAAAGAAGAGAAGCATGTTTGTGTTGCGACTGCTGTCATTCTTGTGTATTACCTGGTTTTGATTATTGTATACTGAAAAAAGAAATTACTCAGTTTTTTTTGTGTGGGAAGTGAAAATGTTTGCTGCCTGGCTCAGTAAAGACTGAGGTCATCCACCCTAAATTATAAATCAAAGGCCAAAAGTAAGCTGGCTCGGTAGAGACTGTAATTTCCACCAATTTGTCTCTGAGATATATATAAACCTGAAAATCCAACTATTATTACTCTCTTTGGAATCTTTTTAAAACGTTGGAAGTCTTTGGAAGGGGTGGTAGGGTTTTAGAGACCGACATTTATGTCTGCCAAAAGAGCTAGAAGAGGAATTGAGTCAGAAAGGAAGTCTTGAGTATCTCATTGAACAAGAATTACAATTTCGGACAGGATATGGATGTCCTTATTGAAGCTAGTTTGGTTATTTTATCAGAAGAATTTGGACTTCAGTTAAGAATACGATTTTCTCCTCTCTCACACTCATACACAAACAAAAGACTATGATCTTGCTCTCTTTACTTTTATTTATTTATTTTTTTTTTGTGTGTGCATAAATAGAATATAATTTCATCATTTTGCATATATTTCATGATTTGATAATTGTTTTTATAATCAGGTTGAGACACCAAAATCTACCAATTAATTTTGGTGTAGGTGGTATTTAAATTCTAAATTTCTTATTCGATGACAAAAAATTTAAGTAATGAAAGAAAAAAAATAGTAATAATTTTCCATTATTGGACCACATTGTGTGTAAGGCATAGGCATGCTCTAATGTCCAATCAAGTAAGCTTATGATTCATCTAAAAAAGAAATGTAAGATTATGATGGGAGAAAATTACGTACGCAAGCAAGTGAACTAGGCCTTTTATTTTATTTAAGTTATCTTATTATTAGAAAAGCCCACTAGGCTAAGAAAGTAAGAAACCGTCTATATCTGGTGAAAATACTAGAACCCAATTGAAAGCTAAGATCGAGGCCTTATGTATCACTTCAAATATCAGCTTTTATAAAATCCATATGAAGAATATATAAAAACCAATCTTATGATTCATCTAAAAAAGAAATGTAAGATTATGATAGGAGAAAATTATGTACGCAAGCAAGTGAACTAGGCCTTTTATTTTATTATTATTTATTTTTTTGAGAATGGCCTTTTTATTTTATTTAAGTTATCTTATTATTAGAAAAAGCCCACTAGGCTAAGAAAGTAAGAAACCGTCTGTATCTGGTGAAAATACTAGAACCCAATTGAAAACTAAGATCTAGGCCTTATGGATCACTTAAAATATCAGCATTTATAAAATCTATATGAAGAATATATAAAAACTAATCTAATTTAGAGATTTTGTTAAACCTGAACTTTCTAAAATATTCCCCATGCGTTTGTTATAAAGATTGTAGTCTCTCTTTCTTCTTTATTTTTATTTATTTATTTTATTTTTGAGAAGAATATAAAGATTGTAGTCCAATATCTATTTAATTCATGGAGTGATGGTGATTCACGTTGAGGTAACAAATCTCTATGGTCACCTTTTCATAAATCATGAAGAATCTCTAGCTACTTGCCATGCCAAGAGATTTGTAACTTAGAAATTAATATTATTGCACTTATCTTTTCCTTAAAAAAGAAGTCCTAAACACTATATATGTAACAAAGCAAATATTTCTTTTTTGAAAAAATTTAAGGGAAAAAGTTAATAATTACCTTAAGGAAATCGGCTTATAAAATATTTTTTTAATTTTTTTTTATGAAATATGAAAAAAGATATTGATTTTTTGACGGCTTTTTATAATTTCTATAAAAGTGTTATTACAAATTTTTAAAAATAATTCAATAACAAATGCCTTAAATGCACCCATTAACTAAATTAATAATTTAATGACATAATATACAATATATGTTTACCTCTTCTTAATATTCTCAAAATTCAATTATTATAATAAAAATCATAGTGTCTTCTAAGAGAAGAGAGCACCTTATCACCTACTCCAATAGAAGGGTACCCAATAAATTTTTAGGCTAAACAAAGAGCATAAAGAATCCCACAATTTGAGCCTAACATTTCTCTTTTTGTTCCAATTGGTTGGGACTGGGCTTTGAAAAAAAAAAAAAAATACTGCAAAACCAGGATTGAACATTGAAGCCTAAACACCCCCCCCCCACCCCAAACCAAAAAAAAAAAAAAAAAAGAAGGGAAAGAAAAGGAAAAAGAAATTGAGGAAAGAAAATAAAAAGAGTTTACTGGGTGAAGGATGACGAATCCCATCCCATCCCAAATTCCCAACTCCACCAGCCACCAATCACCCCATATTCACATTTTCCATTTCTGAGATTTTCCCTACAAACACTTTCCATATTCATTCCCACTTTTCCCGAAAAACTCAAATACCCAACTTACCAAAAAAAAAAAAAAAAACATAAAACACTCATTTCCTTTTCTCTCTCTCTTTTTCTCTCCAAACACGCTCACAACCCCCCCCCCCCCCCTCTTCCTCTGTTTGTTTCCGAGGATAACCCAGATTCCCTAGCCGGGAAAAAAAATTTAGGGTTTTTTTTTTCCGGCAAAAGAATGGTGACCCCAGAAAACAACACCAATTGGCTCTTCGATTACGGATTGATGGACGATATTCCTGTTCCCGATGCGAATTTCTCTGTTCCTAACCCGGGTTTCACTTGGCCTGTACAGGCTTTGAATGGTTCTTCCAGTGTTAGGTACTTGCTTAGCTCTTCTTTGCCTCTCTCGATTTTGGGGTTTTGCCCAATTTTCTTTGATTGGGGTTCTGTATCTTGTTATCAATTTAGGGCTTTGTTTGTTTTTGGGTTCTCTTGGTTTGTATTGGAATTTGTGGTTTAATACAATTAGTAATTTTGCTTGATTTTGGTCTTGTGCATGTGAAATGGTTCAGGGTTTGATTACTATTAAGGGAAAATTAATTATATTGATTGTTTGGGTATCTTGGGGCTCATAAATGACTACAGGTTGAAATTATTGTTGTAATTATGCATGTTCTTGGACCCTTTTTTTTTTTTTTTTTGTGGGTGTTAATGCATGATTGATTTGAGTCCAATTGGTACATTTCTAGTGACCCATTTTACTATTTTTTTTTGGGGAAATCTTTTTGTGCGTATGTTGAAAAACTTAGCTTTATTGTCTTTTTTGTACCATAAATTTGGGGATATGTCTATGGATTAAATGATTGGGCATTCTATCTTGTAATCAAATAAAGAAAAAGTGATGGGGTGCATTATAGCCATTATTAGAACGTGAACTTTGTTATTTTGGGGCTATCCCAAAGATGGAACTCTTTGAACTGCAACAGAGGGTGGAATCAGCTGTTTTGTAATTATGGAGGGGTTTATTTAATATAGTGGCTCATTGGTGTTTATGTGACCTTATTGGTTTTTGTTGATTGACAAAAGTTAGAACAGAAAAAAATAGGTTGTTACTAAGTGACTCAGATGCTATTTGTTTACTATTATATCACAATATCCTCCTGATTCTTTGAAGATGTAGCAATATGCCCATATAAACCATTCTTTCCCTTCCTATCTCGATGCCAATGCAATGCAGAGTATTCACGTTAGTTCTGAAATGGTTTGGTACTAGTATCAGTGGCTGGTTGGAAGGGCGAAAATGGCCAGCAAAGTTCTGGAGACTATGGATATGATATCCTTGTCTTTTAGATGATAGTGTTTTAACAGAATTTATTGGAAGTTACAATACCTTGTTCAGTACAAACAAGGTTACATGATTTCACTTTAATGCTTTGTATTTCTGTGAAGAATGATATGCTGTTATTTATATAATCTGAGAAGTCATGTTAAACATTTGATTAGTGAGTAAGAATCAATTTGTATGTATTTGCAAGCTGCAACATGTGGTTGATCTTATTTAAGGACCTTGTCAATGGGTATCTGTATGGTTACTGACTTCTTATAGTTATTGTGTGATTATATGATCTATTTCTAGTGTGGAAATTGATGGCTCGTTGGGGGATTCAGATGGCGTCAAGGAGTCTTGCCCAAAGAAGAGGTACAAAACTTCCTTTCTTCTCTTCTCGGTTTAAATGGGTGGAACAAGGTTCTATACTACTCACAAAAGCTTGTGTTAGCTAATCCTTGGTGAAGGCTTTTAAACTTTGTTCCTCTATGTCTGTGTGTTTTTTAGAGTATTTTCATAAACTGTTTATAATGAATAGATGCATACCTAGTCTTACAAAAGCCTGAGTTTAAGTAATTAAATGAAATTTGTCGAGTTTTTCAATTAGTCAAAAGCATGCCTATGGTCACAAGCTGCCAATACCATACAGTTTAGTGTTGCAAGTGGGACTTTAATGTGACTGATATAAGATTTATGAATCATTACAAGTTTTTCAGTAAAGATGATGTAACAATAGGTAGCCCAGATTGTAATTTAGCTTAATCAATCAATTTACAGTATCCTTTCATCAAAATTAGCACAACATCTAGAAAGATGTTTTTTCCATTTAAATTTCTTAGCTAAATAATGTAATAAAATAAAATGTCCAAAAATTGATTCGGTAGAAGTTTAATACATGGGTCAAATTTTTTTTATTTACTATTGTAAAATTTTTGAAAAGTATAGAATAGAGCCAAAGAGTTTGTTATTAGATCTTATCTTATCTATCTCTTGCATTTCCTGCTACAGGGGTAGATCTGAATCATGCTGTGCATCTAGCTCCAAAGCTTCTCGGGAGAAGCTGCGTAGGGATAGACTGAATGACAAGTATTCTCTTGGTTTCTTTTCTCCTCAACCCCCTCTCTGTGTGTTTTGCATGTTCTTATGTTTGACATGATTAGGTTTGTGGAACTGGGCACTATTCTGGAGCCTGGAAGGCCTCCTAAAACGGACAAGGCTGCTATTTTAATTGATGCCGTCAGAATGGTGACTCAGTTACGGGGTGAAGCCCAAAAGTTGAAGGATTCAAATTCAAATCTCCAGGAGAAGATCAAAGAATTAAAGGTGAGTTTCTTTTAATTCCTGTCAAATGAAATTTTTTGAGAATTAAATGCTTGCCTGAAGGTTTATATTCTATATGGTGTACTCATATTTACATTGCAATTTACCTTAAAACCAGTGGTATGTCCAAAAGATGATGAGGAAAGATGTAGGCAGTTAATGCCAATTATATTAAAGTTCCTTTTTACCTTGTGTAGGCTGAGAAGAATGAGCTCCGAGATGAGAAGCAGAGGCTAAAGGCAGAAAAAGAGAAGTTGGAGCAGCAAATGAAAGCCATGAACGCACAACCTAGCTACTTGGCTCCCCCTCCTGCAATCCCTGCTGCATATGCTGCTCAGGGCCAGGCCCCTGGCAACAAATTGTTGCCTATCATTGGTTACCCTGGAGTCGCAATGTGGCAGTTCATGCCACCTGCTGCAGTGGACACCTCACAGGATCATGTACTTCGCCCACCAGTTGCTTAAGTTGGGCAACCTACGATGATTTGGGTTACATTTTGACCCAAACAAGTGTATTCATTTTGTTATTGTTATTGCCTGTTTTAGTTTTTGCGTAAGTCTTCTAAGGTCTAACTGGATTTGGTGGATGACTTTATTTGCGTTGCAACTACTATTATGAATTGATGCTGGAATGACAATGTAAATGTTAATAAATTTGTCTAGCAATCTTTGTTTATTTTTTGCCTGTTTGATGGAGCCTCGTGATAATGTTGCATTTGATTTTCTCATCGGGTAAAAAGTTCACTGAAACTCGATGGTGGAAAATACTGAATCAGAATCTTTCTACCTGACGAGCAGGTCTTTCTAAAGAAAAAAAAAAAATCCTTGATGAGCAGATGTAAAAATATTAGCCTATTAGGAATTTAGGATGCACATTGGTTAGCTAATACCTCCTAGCACAGGGCGTTATCATGGAGCCTAAATATTTTTTGGAGAAGGGGTTGCAACAATGACAAAAAATCTTACAATGATGGAGTGGCTAAAGGATGTTGACAGTTACTAACCGGGACCAACTTCTATGTAACAAATCTTGTGAGGCTAGTATCCTCTGATAGGAAATCTTATCTAGATTAGAGCTTTTGAATGCTAGTTTCTTTTCAAGCCACCAAGCCTTCTTTACTCAGTTCCAAGCCTCAAAATGGCTTCCAATCTTCTCAAACTGCATCTACAAACCATTAAAACTGCAAAGCCATCAACCCCATTTCCACACTCAAAAATTCCATTGACGTTTCTGCCATTTCATTCACACCAAAACCTTATACACCAACACCATTCCCATGTCTCATTCTTTCCTCCAACTCTACACCACAAACCCATATCTATCTACTCCTCACTATCCTCCTCTTACCCACCCACCTCAAAAGAAGAAGCCATACTCCAAGCGAAAACCTGCCTTTCAACCACCTTGGAGAAGCCCCTCAACAACCCCAAACTAGTTGGTAAACTCAAGAAACTAAAGCAACCCAGGTTCCGGATTGAAATACCGGTCATTGATGACTCGTCTGCATCACTATCCCAACTAGCTTTCAATGTCTTTCAAGACCTACCCATTAAAAGAAAAGGCTCTCCTGTTAAGTTGTTAATCCTATGGCCTAACCTTACCTTAACAGAAGCTGCAATTAAAGCCTTCCAAACTCAGAACTCAGCCAACCAAATTGAAAACATTGACATCTCTTCAGTTACTGATGCTGATACCAACATTTTGAACTCCGCTGACGTAGCAGTCTTTTTGGCCCCAGAGGCTTTACAATTGGCATTTATAAAAACCGTTACCGAGAGTTTTTATCCAAAGCCTGTGGTGATTTTCAACCCAAAATGGGTGTTTGAGGAGGAAAGCAACTTTAGTGAGCTGAGTGGGTTTGTGGGGTCATTTGAAGTGGTTTATTCATTTATGGGGTTGGAGGTTAGAGGGGTTTTGAGTAAGAGAAAGGGTGTGGTTTTCAAGTGTGTGAGAGATGGGGTTGTGAGTGGTGAGAAATGGACTATTCTTGTTGAAGAAGAAGGAGAATTGAAAGTGATTATGAGGTTCAAGACGCGGCCATCGATAGGCGAAGTTGAGAATGTTCTGTATAATTTGATGGCAATCAATTCACCCATTACAAAGTCTGCAAAGTTTTTTAGGGGTTTGGTTTCTAATGTAACTGGAAAGAAGTAAGCTAAATAACTCTGTTTTGATCTATGATCAGGAATTGAGAACTTTTAGTGTTTGTTGAATTGCCTGAATGAACGCAGTTGTACTTTTACTGACCACTTTTATATGTCAATGTATGTGCTATATTGGTTGCTCAATTGGTTATATGATATATGACAAAAACTTGGATTGGCATTTTGAATATAGAATGATGGGATCATGTTTTGGGACTCAGTGTATTTAGCCTCTGAGATTGTCTTGAATTAGAGAGAGCAGAAATGATTACATCTTCGATGAATTTATTTCGCAGCCCATTTTCTTATTTGCTCTTTTTTGTTTTTTTTTGTTTTTTTGTTTTTGGGGGGGCGGGGGTGAATAACAATTGAGGCTTTCTTTCTCTGTCCAGAAGTGCCAGACAAAAAGAGCTATCCTGCATCTTGGACATATGTATACTTTTGCGTGTGTAAATATATATATGTACACAAATTTCAAGAAATTTGAATAAATAAATTATGATTTGAAACCTTTGAAGACCAGAAATATAAGAAAGAAATAGGAAGAGTAAGAAGGGAGCTTCAAACAACAAATGAGAGTTCACAAAAACAGGATGCTATTGCTGTTATCATCATTCTTTCAGCAAAGAACTCTCATTTCTTTTTCATATACAGAAAGATATTCATTTATCAATATGCTCAGCATATTTTTCTCAAAATCCAACCTAGGATGCCCTAATATGACAGCTCTTGATGAATTTATCAGAAAAGTTGATATACTTAGCCCACAATGGCCTGAGTGTTGGGAATGCTATCTCTAGCCAAGGCTTTGCTCTGCCATTAAAATGGATGACACCAGCACTCTCAGCATCAGAAAAGCTTGTATTGTCCTGGTAACCCAACCCCAGCATGTGCCAAAAGGGGTCGATAACTTGGACATGACCATGGAAAGCAATTAGTCCAGGAGGTAATGTCCCTAGTTGCCACAAACTCAAGTCTGATTTCAAGTTCTGCATAGAGGAAAACAAAGTTAGTGATGATTTATAATATAACTGTTTGGAATTTTCAAATACAAGGACTGAAAGAAAAAGTTAGAAAACTGAATAGCATCACTTTACTTAGATTTTTCTTTTCTTAAACCAAGGTAGTGTATGATGGAGATATACCTGTTCAACCCAGTAATGGTATGTCTGGCTTATGTTGGTCTTCCTCCATGCTTCTAGATCAAAAATGTTCATGCCATAAGCCCATGCACATTCATTGGGGTTGAAATTCTTTGATATCAAAGGATGGGAGAAGTTCAAATAGCTCTTCAGCCGCTTTGACATTACAAACTTATCTTCTCCTGTACAAGTTTCAACTGCTCCATTGACCTTTCCATTCATATCAATGTCCCATAGTGGCGAAAGATCTGTTTGAATCACAATGTCGTCATCCAGGAAGACCACCTTGTTTAGGCTGGGGAACAACTGCAAAAAAGAAAAAAAGAAAAAAAGCATTGACAATTTTGCTTTCATAAACAATGAGTCTACTTTCAAAATGATAATTTAACCATAGCTAACTATTTTTCCTTTTACCTCTGGTAGATGTATTCTAATGTGATTCATCACAGAATTGTATTTAGGACTCAGTGCTTGTAACTTTGCTGCAATGACAACAGGCTTCTCAGTATTATTTGCCACAATGGCTGATGACCCGCCTCTAAATTGTGATCGCACACGTTGATCTTTTTCCATTGCCTCCAAAACAGGGACCTTTCCTTTTGTAAACCAATCGAAATGGTGCAATGCCTTGACCTCAATTATGGCAGGAGACAAAGGATGTAGTGAGAACCATGCCTGCATGGGATAGTAAGTCTTTCTATCCGTGATTATATGTAGGACAACCTTCTGGGGCCTCAATGAGTTTCGGACAAGTGATTTTGCAACAACAGCGGCAGCTAGCACATTGTCTGAAGCGAGGACGAAGTGGAAGTAGGAGTTGTCAACAAGGGCCGGGACGAGTTCAGCAGAAGGGAGCTGGAGGCGGGCAGCTGCATTGGTGGAGTGCTCATTGGCTAGCTTTAGTGCTAGGCAGTGGAGCTGTTTTGGTATGCTACTTGATGCTACATGGCGATATAAATACTCCTGGATTTTGGCTGTCCGGGTTCTTTGTTCAAGAAGAGTAACCTGATATTTGTAAAAGCTTTAGTTGAGACCCTGTCTTAGTCACAGTCAATTACTTGAATGTGTTCTGTGTTGTCATAAATAAAGGACTGAATTGGTGGAAAATTAAAGTGAATAGTATAACTTTGAAAACTATTTTCAGAAATGATCATAAATTTTGTGAGAACTTTTGGTTTTGATTCCACTGGTAATGATTAATAGGCTTGTGATTTTGAAGACACAGGAAATTGACATTTTGTGAAATTGAAAGAACAAAAAACAGTTTTGTTTCCACTGCCAAATGGCCCCTACACTTCTTAATGGTGAATAGCATTTAATTTCTTAGTACTAGTAAAAGAGCTGGTGTAACAGGGATGAAAAAAATCAGTACCATTTCTCTAAGCTTGAAAGCAAAGGTCTTTGCGTCTGTTTTCCCTTTTCTAATCTCAGCCATAAAATCTTCTAAAGATTGAGGAACATCAGATCTTCCTTTTAATTCATCTTTGCCAATGGGCTCTTCTAGTACTTGGTATATCACTTCTGGGACCTTTCAAATACCAAAATTATTTTCAATTAATAATCCAAATTAGCATGAATATTATATAATCGGGAAAGAAAAAAAACACTAATTGAACAGTTTTCAACAAAAATAAGGGTCCAGAGATTACATTTGATTCGAACCTTCTTCCCAAAATACCTGGTCCTAATCTTTTTCCCAGGCATCCTATACAATTAGAACATAATATTACATCAGTAACTGTGTAGAAATTAAACATAATAATATTGTTAATATTCAACACCCCAAAAAAAAAAAAAAATTTATCCTTATCATCATCACCGACAACTTTTATTTTATTTTATTTTGGGGTGAATCAATTTCACCGACCACATGTTTCTGTGTTATTGGACCTATTAATTATGTCATGGACAAAATGACTAAGAATGGACCATTGAATTATTGAATACCAAATTAAATCATACTTTCATAGGGGTATTCTAGATAATTCACAGTTATATCCAAGTCTGTCTACGTAAAATGGATCTCCCGGCAAAACGCAAGAGACTGAGATTTACAAGATTTGAATTCCCCACTTGAGTCTTTCAAATTTATCAGGTAATTATTAATTTACTTTAAACTGGAATTTAATAAGTACTCTGATGTCTGAATAGATAATTAATCTAAATGGATTATCATCCAATTTTTTTATACCAGTTCATGGGTAAATTATCAAATTTTATATCCTCAAATGTCAGTTACGAGGTGTTCTAGCTTCTAGGCAGAATAAACATCCTTCTGCATTAATCCTAGGGACTTGTTCATGCTTTAGATGATGATGTCTTTTAGTGATAAACATATAAACAATAAACCAACCTTCCAATAAATTATTTATAAAAAATAAAAATAAAAAAAAACAAAAAAAAAAAACCATATGGATAAGCAAACCACAACAGAAGGACAGATCTTATACTATATATATTGTGGTTGAGCTTCCTATAACACAACAGACCAAGATGGATAATATATAGTACACCATAATATTAAAAAAATTTCTTTATATGTTCTAACTTTGTCTTTGTTTTAATACTAATATTGGAATTTGAATTTTGGTTAGCTTCTCTTATATTTCTTGTCACACTTTTTTCAAAGACCAGGATACCAATGCTGCAAGTGTCTAGCTTAGACAAAACCGAGTGAGCTAATGGCTTAGAATGTACGTACCTATGGTAGAGCATTTGGTTTCTCCATCAATGGTATCCACTGTTGTCAACACAAACACAAACCGGAGAAGAAATGTAAAGAACAGAAGCGAATAGAAAAGCATTCGATACGAAACCCGCCTTGAGCCAACCTTCACCTTCATAAATTCTTTAAACCCTTTGGCCGGAAACACTGTAATGTGCCTCAAACTTGGAGATATGTAAAGCTGCATTTTGTCCAAAACAAAAAACCAAGAAAGACAGTATGTGTATGTGGACTTCGGTTTTTTTTTTTTTTTTTTTTTTAAACCCCGACGTATAAAGTTGTTGGTCAGGGTGGCGGGCTTGTTATTTCCTTTGGCAATCAACGAAAGAAGAGCTGATGATATGAGTTGAATTGCAAGAACACCATTGTGATGGTTATGCTGTAGAAGTAAGGATTTGATATGTGTTAAAGGTAGCTATCTGTTACCTAACCTTGCTTAGTATTTGGGCTAGAGATGTCAAAAATTTAGGGACTCTATTTATTTTAGCTAGAGGGTGTGCAGGAAGGGTTGTTAAGGAGAAAGAGACATTGGACTGAGAACAGAGAAGAGGCTGTCTTTGTTTTGTGGGTTTGTGTTTTGGCTTCAGTTTGAAGGAGGGAAGTTGAGAAAGAGAGAGAGAGAGAGAGAGAGAGAAGAGAAAAGCGAAAAAAATGAGAAAAGAAAATTATATACGAGAGGGGGTTGTTGGTGTTTCTTGGCTTTGCCTCCACATGAAGTTTTTTTTAACATACAAAGACTTTGAACACTTTGACACAACGGGGCTTCTACATGGAAAATGACTTATTAATCTCTTGTTTTTGGCGTGGGTTGAGGCATTGGTCATTGGAGTAAAAATACAGGAACCTCTACTTCCAATTTTTTTATTTTTTTTTTCCTAACAAATAAAATAAATGAAGGGAACTACAATAAGGTTTTGGCTTATGTTTGCCACTTTTAAACTAAAAAGCATGGACAACGACAGAGACATGAGATACAATGACACCGTGATACTTGAAAAAATTAGGGTACGACACGGTAAATATAATATAATTAATTAGTTAAAAAAATTATATTCCTCCTGCACAAGACTGGCTTGATAAGGCTTAAGACGAAAAATTTGAGTGGAATTTTTATAATATTTGAATATTAATTCAACAATATATATATATATATATATATATTTAACTTGTATATTATAATATTTTCCTTAATTTAAAAATCATTTTTCTTAGTTTTTAGAAGCAAAATGTTACATTGCCTACTTTATTTGAATTAGTATTGGATAAATTTTAGTAGAGATATGTTTTATTTATCAAATAAATTAGCTTGGATTGGAATTAATTATATTAGTTTTATTGATAGATTATTAGTAGTTAGTATTTATCTTTATCAATCTATTTTGAAGCCTATTTTGTATAAATTTATATGTTGAAAAATAAAAAAAGGAACAGTCATGAATTTTTGAGTTATAAATTGTTAGCTAGTCTAACGTGGAGGTTTGGACTCTTTCGAAAGTAACCAATACAAAATTAGGTCCACGACACAAGATTAATAATTTAGCATATTTAATTTTTGTAACCTTTATTCCTGTCTTCAAATGATAATAATCTTCTTGTGACATAAATTATCAATTTTTAGTTTAAAAAAAATTATTTTACTAAAAAAAATGTTGCAATAATGGGACCTTTTTATAAGCATGTGGGGGTGGTTTTGTGTATTTGGTTCTCTAATTTGTTTTTTTTTTTTGGCTTTTGAAGCACCGAATGAGAATGCTTTAATAAGGAACCTATGGTCGTACATTGAGAACTCACATATAGGAATGTTCTCAACATATCCCCACTTGACATTAACATACTGAGATTTTGAGTGTTCGAGCATCTTAACTTTTAAGAATAAACTAGCCGCGAACCCGCGCGTTGCGCGTGATAATTATTTTTATGGTGATTTTATTAAAAAAAATTTACAATTTAAACTAATCTAATAATGAGTAATGTATTTCATAATTATATTTTTATTTATTATAAGAACAATCATAAATGTAATATATGATCAATCCAATACACCAAAAAAACATAAACTAAAAAAAATTAATAAAACTTAAAAATGATTAATTCAACCAATATTAGGATAAAATTTTGTTTTTGATAATCTATTAAGGTTATTTTCTTTGTAGAAATTATAATTTCGGCCGCTCAAAACATATTATCAAATAAACAATTATTAGCAAAATCTAAGAATTAAATTTCTATACATGCATTGTAATAAAATAATAATAATTAAAATAAAATTGCAAAAGTTAAAATTTGTCACCTATCCGATTATTTTTGTTTGGCTAACCTTTGCTTTTCTTTCGTTTGGCTAACTTACTTTTCTTTAAATAATGACATTATAAAGTACTTCTAGTACAACTATTAAGAGTACTTTGTCCACCACAAATGATTAGAAAATAAACAAAAATTAGTAAAGTCTCATAGTTTAACATCTAAATTGAGCACTATAAAAAATCATGCTATGTAACAGAATAAATACCAAATTATCCAAATCATGCTATATAATAGAATAATATTATATTTTTATATGCTATATTTAATTCTTTAGAACGCAATAGGATAACATTTAACATTCAAGAGAATAAAAAAATAAAAATAAAAAAAAACAACAACAACAACAATTTAAAAAACTAAACTAAATCACAATTTAAAAAACTAAACTAAATTGCATTAACCCAAAATAGAGTTTAAAGAATATAAAAATTATCAACCTAAAGTAGAGATGCAAGAAAAATAAAAAATTCACCAAAAAATTGAGAGAGAGAGAGAGAGAGAGAGGAGAGAGAGAGAGATGAGAGAGAGAGAGAGAGAGGGAACCTTTTTTTTTGTGAGGGAAAACTATGCATAGAATAGAAGAGATAGTGACAAATTTATAGTAAGAATGTGTGAATAAGAAGAGACAAAAATAAAGGAAGATGAAGGAAGAGGAAGAATGATATTAATGTAGAGGGTAGTGGGGAGATGAAAAGGTAAATGAGGGAGAAAGATTGAAGAAGTAGTGGGGAGATGAAATGGTAAGGGAGAGAGAAAGATTGAAGAAGTGTAAATAAGTAGTAGAAGTAAATAAATAAATAGTGGGCTGCATTTATAGGGCTGAAAATTGTAAAAATTATTTTAAAATTATAGGAAAATTATATTTTAAAAAGAAAAAAAAAAAAAAAAGACGTGGTAGCTGATGTGGCGCAACGTGAGAGCAGCAGCATTAAACGCTACGCTTCAGCTTTTAGTAATATATAGATTTGACATTAACAAAAGACTATTTTTTTCTTTCTAAATTATTGTTAATTTTTTACCTATTGGACAACAAGCGAACAAGAGCATGTATTAGTTGGAAGTTACTGTCAGTCAATAATTGATTACCACAAAAACAAAGCAATTTAATGGTATGATTATGATACTAAATCTTTTTTTTTCTTTGTTGCTAAAAGCTATCTTATTTTTAGGTTGCAGACCTTAATTATATAATTAGCGTGGAAAGCGGGGTGGTTTTATCTAGTATTTGATACAGTGATAATGAATTCCTTAGACTTTTTTTTTTTTTTTTTTTTGATAAGAATATCATAACTTTATTAGAGAAATGATATGTCTACAACATTTTTACAACAAATTCTAAGTGGCAGATTGTTACTTGTTATTATTATTGGGGCAAAAAAGTAATCTTATTGTTAGTTTCAAATTTGAATCAATAACAACTAACCACCTGTGATTTGTTGTAAAAATGTTGTAAAATTGTTGTAGACATATCACCTCTCACTTTATTAAAGATGAGGTAAAAACGTTACATCTTGAATTAGAACTGATTTAATGATAGTGGAATTTTTGCCTATCCAAGTTATATAATCATCAATATTCTTGACATATTGTGTCAAGAGATGTGCTAGACGATTGCCTTGTCTTCTAACATGTATACTTTTTAGCCTCTAAAATCCCTCATCCTATGTCTACTTCTGTCAATGATAACCTCTAAAATCCTTCATCCTATGTCTACTTCCGTCAATGATATAGCTTATGACCACGAGAGGTTCACAAGCCCCGTTCAAAGCTTCAAAAACAATCAAAGAGTCACACTAACACTACCTCATGAAATTCTTAGACTTTGTATATACAGATCGAATTTGTAACGTCCTATTCTCAAATCTAACATTTTTATCCCAAAATAGAAGTTTACAAAATTACAACCAGTGCGATAGTGTCATACTATACATGTATTTGTTAAATATTTGTTCACACTCCTTTTATCACATACGTCCACAATTATATGTCAAATGTACACATTTTAAAACGCAAAAATGCGATGCCCACATTTAAAACGTGAAAAGTGATTTATATGGATGATATGAAATAAGTTATTTGAGAAAATCATTACCCATTATATGCAATAGTCTAATTGTAACTAGTCCACATGGACATATTAGAATATGCTATTACTGAATTTTATTTATTTATTTTTTGTTGTTGAGAATGCTATTACTGAAAAAAAGTTAGAATAGAACGATGGAGTCTTTGAGTCACATGTAATGGAAACAAATTAAGACAGCATATCTACATTTGACTGGGGCTGATAATCGGGTCTGTATATACAGATGGTAATTGTAAATTAGGTGGGATTAAGATAGGTGCTTCCAACCTAAAAATTTTCTGCTTAGGCCCAACCTGACTTGCTTTGATTTTTCCCACCATAATTTCATTGTGACTATTGCAATTTACAATTTACACATCTTGTAGCAAAAGTTTGGTAGTAGTCAATGGGTCTGGCCGAAGATCAGAACCGGCCAAATCAAACCCAATTAAGATTTATTTATAGTGTGATCAATGTTGGAAATAGGTAGATTGAACCCAATTAACTAAGATCCAAGTCCAATTAAAATAATTAACTTTAAAAACTAATCCTGATTTTTAAATGGACTACAACTAGGTTGTATTTTTTATTAGTCCTTTGAATTCATTTCATATTTACTATTTATATAATTGAATTCTGATTCAGGTCATATGCCTGGTCTGCACCATCTTCTGTCAACAAATATAGAGTTGGGCTTGGCATTTTGAGCATCATATTTTGAACTAGGATCATCAATGCGACAAATACACAAAGGCAATAGGAGGAAGCAGTGAATGTGACACCACTGATTCAAAGATCCATTAATTAAATCTGACTCATACTACTTAATTGGATTTAATCAAATTGGAAATAAGGCCTAATTTTTCCAAACTTGGAAACAATGGCATGATTAACCTTTGGTTGGAGGCCTTCCCAAACTCCATTTTCAGTGTTCTTGGTACCGTTGGAAAGCTTGTGCAACAAAGTTTCTAAAGGTACCAGATTTGTATCATTTGGTGCTATGAGCAAAGAGTTATTCAATTGGAAAGTGGGGTGGTTTACACAGGAAACTTTCAAAGTTGATTTTTTTTTTGTTATTCTTTGTGCAAGCATTTTCTTTATAGAAGTTAACAAAATCAATTTGTAAGGTCTAGCGTCTAGGTAGTAACTGGTAAAATGGCAGCTATAATCCATCCTAAAACTACTGCAGATATTTGCTATACATTACTGTACACAGTAATTTTATTTATGATGTATTGGGCTAAGAATTTGATATATGTGGTTGACAAGCAAGTTCCAGTGTTTCAGACACAACTTAATTGGCTTTCATGGTTGGAGTCATCTATATCATATATGATCTGAAAGGAATGCAAGAGAGCACGGAGAGAAGATTTGTATTGAAGATAAGCTGGTGCAAGGTGTTATGGTTGATGTGTGAGGCAGAATGTCTTGCTGCAGAAACAATTAAAAAAACGCCGTTCAGAACAAAATTCTAGGCAGTTTGTGAAGGCTCCGGAATGCTAGCTTTGCTCCAGTCCTGGATTTGCCAGATGATATGTCTCTTAGTTCTTGATTTTGCAGTATTAGTTTTTTTCTTGTTAACAAAATTTATCATTCATGGTAAAGTGTCTCTCTAGTGTGTGTGGTATTTACTCGGTTTGGCTAACTAATGGACCTTGGCCCCTTGTTTGACAGATTCATTGTGTTTCTTGGTGATCAATGTTAACGTAAAAGCGAGAAAAAGAGAACAAAAAGTTCTTTATTGAATAAAATCTCTCCTCCTTTTTTTTTTTTCCATCAAATCATATACTCTATAAAAAAGGTTGGGTCCTATAGATCATAGTTGCGTTGAGTGATTCTCTTCACATCTAAACCCAAAAATCAATTTTAACTGACCCATTTGAATAGTAATATGCAATAGGCCCACTTCAAACCCAAAAATAAATTCATAAAATAAAACCTAATTCCAAACCCAAAATCAAATTATTTCACAAACTAAAAGAACTCACTAGCCCATAAATTTCCTCAATAATTACGTTTTGACCCAACATTTTTGAATTAAACATTAATCCTTCAATTTTTAAAAATTGTAGTTAGACCCTCCAATTTTAAAAATTAAACTTTGATTATCTGATTTTTCAATACTACCCATGAACGCTAAAATGTTTCCCAAAATTACATTTTGACCCAAAAGTTTTTACAAAATTAACTGTTGACTCAATTTTTCAAAAATGGCACAAAATACCCTTGAATTTTCAAAAATCACAAAACATCCTTATAACTTTTGAAAACTCCTAAACTTTCAAAAATAACACAAATCCCCCAAAATCATAGAAATCATGTTTCCAACCCCAAATCTCACCAAAATAAATAAAATTTCCAAAAATCAAGAATTTGACCATTATGTGCTCCCCGTCTTTTTGCATGAGGAAAATGCTTTGAGAGAGTAAATTGTTAAATTGAGCTTGTTGTGCTATGCTATAGAGTGAGATTAGTCATATTTAATCCAAAATGAAATTTAATTTTCCAACAAATATGTGATTGAATTAAGTTGCATATTAAAATTTTTCCGAAAAATCAATTGCTAAATATTTAAGTTACCATTCAAATATTGTGTTTTATGAATGTTTCCAAAACAAGGTACCATTGAAATATGCGTGTTGTGAAACACCTAACACCTTCCCCATATGTAATTGAGCTTTCGAGTTCATGAACTTCATGTCTTTTGGTTCAAGACATTCCATTATTTTCTATTTCAGCTTAAGAGCCCTAAGAGTTTTTTTTTTTTTTTTTTAATTAAATTATGAAATAGAATTAATTAGACATTCCATTAATTAGTCACCAATCAGGCATTTAAAAAAAATAAAACTCATATGGTTGGTGGTGACTCTCTAAAATGAAGAAAATGACAGAAAGCTACACTCATCCACACACATCACTCCTAGTGACATACACAAGTCACGCATTATACAAATGTTTCATCAATACTCCAAAGGAAGTGCAAGTTTAGCCCGAAGTGAAATTCAGTGTTGACACTTATAGCCTCATATATCTTCACCCTTTCCAAACTTACATATCATTAAGAGGAGATCACCATCTAAAAACGGAGTGCAACCTAAGTGTTTTGGATTGCTAGAAACTACAGGGACCTTGAAACAAATCTTCGAGTGACTTTGGAGTGTCTCAAAGATTGGATTGGTTGTTGGTGTTGCGATTTGCATTTTGGAGATTGTGAAAAGAAATAACTAGTGTAGTCTCTTGGTAGTAGGATGTGGATGCTACAAGTACATTATAGTAACTGGAGGTTTTGTAATTGTTATATATTGCAACTATTTTCATAGTGAATTATGTTTCTTGGTCTAGGCCTTAGTGCATTTTTTCCTTTTGGGTTTCTCTTCATATATATATATATATATATTGTAGGGGATGAGGATCCGGGGATATAGATCAATAGATTAAGGGCAATGCCAAGAGTGCGAACCTCGGAAAGCACCAATAGTGTCCTCGGGAAAATACAAGCGACCATATGCAATTGTAGAAAGACTACAACACCTGAGGACGTCGAGGATGCCCACATGACCTCAGGAAATCAAGAACCAAGGCTGAAAGCTGACAGGTGCAAACCGAGAGTGAGGAGGAAGATTTGTCACCAAGCTGGGAAGTAAGGAAGGAGGATGGATAAAGTATCCGTCACCCCCGCATTTAATGCTCTACACGCACTTAGCTGGCCACATTAATGAGGAAATGACTTATGAATAGTGCCAACCCAGCTCATACCTTAGTTTAGAAACCTTTTAGTAAAACCTTGATGGGACAAGTATCAAGGAAATCCAATCCTGGCCTTCCAAATATAGGGTTTAGATATATCTTGGTTGATTATATAAAGCCAAGAAGCCCTCAAAGGAATGGAGGGACTATTCGAGACTTGAAAATTATTTGCAATCACTACCTTGGACTAAACCCGAGGAACTCAATATAAGCCTTTAAAGGCTGCTTCTTACCTGTGACTATTAACTTACACTTAGAATCAATTCAAACACATCCATTAAAAATCTTTCCATCTTGTTAAGGGTATTTAAGGTTGATTGAGCATCCCACCTCTTACAAATTAATTGTGTGGGTATAAACAGTGAGTTTGTGCCTAACGTAAGCAACCTTACTTTTTGCCCGCTATATATATATATATATAGCATTTTTGAACTATATCAGCAATCACATCATCCACCTATTTCCAACCATTTCTCTTTTATTTTTGACTCTTCTTCTTCTTATTAATTTTGTGCTTTACTGTTACACTTCCTCAAATATTTCCCCCTCCCATTTACCTTTTCAATTCTCCACTACAACCTTAATGTCACTCTTCTTCTATCCTTTCCTCCCCCTTTTATTTTGGTTCTTCTTACCTCTATCCTATTACTATAAATTTGTTATTCTCTCTCCCATTCTAGACATATTTTCCCACACAAAAAAGTTATTACTCTCCCTCTCTCTCTCTTTCACACACATTTTTGTGTGTGAATCTTTTATTTTTTGTATCTCTACTTTAAGTTGATGAATTTATGTGTTCTTTAGAACTCTATTTTGAGTTAATGCAATTTAATTTTTTGTTTTTAAGTTATTACCTTCTTCTTCTTCTTCTTCTTTTTTTTTTTTTTTTCCCTTCATATTGTTAAATGTTATCCTATTGCATATAAAGATTGTGTATAAGAATATAGTGTTATTCTATTATATAACATGACTTGGATAATTTGGCGTTTGAGTTATGCCTATATCTTTTATTTTTACTCTTCTTCTCGTCTTATTTTCTATCTCTCTTTCGAAAAAAAGTGATTATTCTCTCTCTCTCTCTTATTTATTCTTTCTTGAATTCTTCTTTAGGTTGATGAGTATTCAATGATTAATCATTTTATTTTTATATAACACTATTTTGGGTTGATACAATTTGGTGGTGTATTTTTTGAGTTTTTCATCACAAGTGGCCTCTCTCTCTCTCTCTCTCTCTCTCTCTCTCTCTCTCTCTCTCTTATAACTTTTGTTTGACATAATACTTAGTTACTTTAGGAGTGAGAATTTGAATTTATATCAAAATGCAATATATGTGTCTATCAACTATTTGAGTAATATCAAATGTTTTTTTGTGATAAATTTTTATTATCATGATAATCTTTTTTAAGAAAATGAGAAATTTGAATAATATATTTGAAACTTAAACAGTTTAGTTATACATTAAAAAAATAGGAAAATATAATTCACCATAACATAACTTAGAAAAATATGGACCACCTAAAAAGTGAATTATATCAGTCAAACAAATCAAAATAATGAAATAATAATGGTATTTTTTTTTAGATAGATAAAAGAAAAATAATCTTAGAAATTGTTTAATTTTTTGGGAAAACAAATTATATATTATATAATAGCTACAATATAATTATATATTCGCATGCATCATGTGGGTGTGCAACTAATATATATATATATATATATAGTCTCTTCTTATCAATATAATACACACACACACATATATATATAGTCTCTATGTAGGTTGTGGTCTATTTATTGTTATAATTTTTTTAGAGAGTTTCAATTTATGGTATCCGCTCAAACTAAGACACCAATTAGTTTTTAGTGTAGGCGGGAACTGAATCTCAAATCTCTTATTCAACCATCAGAAACTTTACTAGTTGAACTAGTTGGAACTCATGATTTATTTATTGTCATCGCTTATCCATGATGCTTGTACATTGAATCTTAAAAAATTTATCCCTTGATTGAGGTAAAATCGGTTAAAATTATTAGCAAGCTGCCCATAATTTTCACAAATCATGCTTATTAAACTTACAATTAATTCATGTAATTGGGAAATATATGTCATTTGCATTTAACAGAATTTTTTTTTTCCCAAACACTTGAAGTCTTGGTCAAAGACATAATAATATGGATGAATAATAAGGTAACCGCTAATATTTTTTTCCGATGGGGAATATTTCTGCATAACATTAAAAAGAAATTAAGTGCTGCAAGCAGCTACATCAGAGGCAATGGCAGCTTCTAAAAGGATGGGGGTTTCCTTAACCCATGCCTCAAAATCAAAAACAGACATAGCATGTTGAGCTAAAAGATGGGCAGGCCTATTGCCTGCCCTTTTTATGTGAGAAAATTCAAAAGAACGAAAAGTTTGAAGATGATAGAGAATGCCTTCCAACACGCTATTGAAACACTAACCAGAGAAGATGCCAAGTAAGGACTAGGGAGAGAATCTGTCAACTACATTTTTTTTTTTTTGTCAATTATGTCTGCTGAATAATATTTATGGTTTTTTAAATTTTTTTTTTTTTTTTTGGACAGAAATGATTGAATTTATGGGGTTATTAGTGGACTAATAATACATGTGAGAGCCTAGGGAATTTTCAACAGTGTGGGAGTCTTATTATAGTGGTAGTCTTCTCAATTTTAAAGGAAAAAAAAATTAAAAAATAAAAAATTGCTAAGGTAATACCTGACCCAGTAGAATGCTAATTCTTATAGACTGATAATGAAAAGTCAAATTCAAGGAAGACAGCTCTTTGGCTAATTCTTATTTCTTACAGACTGAACTAAATTTTTACCTGGGTTCTTTGGATCATTCTGCCATAGAGGCTCTGAAAGCTTGCATTCTACCGCAGCACTTTGGCTGTGAACTTTGGAAGCTTCTGGCATCTCACATATCACTATAGCTGGCATGGAAGTGGTGGCTTCTATTGTTGGTTCAGCAGTGGCAGCAACTGGTCGGCTTTTCTGTGGCTCTCTCTATTCTATGATCAAGAGCACAGTCAAACTCCAATCAGAACTTGATGTTTTTGATAAGGAGATGAGAAGTCTTATTGTTCTTAGAGATGATGTCAAAGATCAAACAGAATTAGCTGAGAAAGAAGGAAAAGTAATAAGATCTAATGTTATAGAGTGGCTTAGGGAGGTCGATGAGCTTCAGCTAAAAGTCAAACCAATTGAAGCAGGGATGGTCAACAGCAGAAAGCTTTCTGGGTGTTCCTTTAATTGTCGTAAGCGGTATAGAGTAAGCAGAGAAGTGGCAGAAATACTCCCAGAGATAGAAAGGCTTCTTAAAGATTCAAGTTTCAATTCTGGCGTGTTTTATCCAAGTAAAAGGCCCAGAGCAGTGGAACACAATCCTGGACCTTCAATTCAGGCTCAAACAACTGCATCAAAATCTTTAGAAAAAACTATGAGTCAATTGTATGTAGATGAAGTTCGGAGGATTGGTATTTGGGGGATGGGAGGAATAGGCAAGACTACTCTGGTAAAGAACTTGAACAATGAGCTAAAGAGTGCTTCAGTGAAGTCTCTTGGCATTGTCATTTGGGTTACAGTTTCCAAGAATTTGGAAGCAAAAGTGGAAGAAACCTTGCAGGGAATGGCTACTCGACTTTATCAAAGACTACAGAAGGAGGAAAAGTTTCTTCTTATTCTGGATGATGTTTGGGAGAAAATTGATTTGGACATTTTGGGAGTACCGCAGCCTGAAGTTCATAAAGGTTGTAAGATCATATTAACATCTCGATTTATGGAAGTTTGTAGGGAAATGATGACAAATGTTGAAGTTAAAATGGAAGTTTTAAATTATGAAGAAGCTTGGCAACTGTTCAGTCAAATTGCAGGGGATGTGGTTGGTTTGGAACAAGTTAGACCATTTGCAGAAGAAATTGTTAGAGAATGTAGTGGATTGCCTTTGGCCATTATCACCATGGGAACTGCTATGAGGGGTAAGAAAATGATCAAGCTGTGGAAGCATGCGTTAAATGAGTTGCGCAGGTCAGTGCCTTGTATGGGAGGCGTTGAGGTTAAGCTATACATGCCTTTGAAGTGGAGTTACGACTCATTAGAAGGTAATAACATAAAACCTTGTTTTTTATATTGTGCTTTGTTTCCGGAGGACTTCTCAATTGAAATAAATGAACTAGTACGATACTGGGTAGCAGAAGGTTTGATAGATGAACAAGACTATGAGGATTCAGTAAATAGAGGCATTGCTTTGATTGAAAATCTGAAGGACTCTTGTTTGTTGGAAGATGGTTCCCGTGACGGCACTGTGAAGATGCATGACGTTGTTCGTGATGTTGCAATATGGATTGCATCGTCATCTGAGGAAGGATGTAAATCCCTTGTTCGTTCAGGGATTGGCTTGAGTGAGATTTCAGTTGGAGAGTTTTCAAGTTCTCTCCGAAGAGTTTCTTTCATAGATAACAAAATAACAAGGCTACCTGATCGTGTGATACAGTGTTCAGAGGCCTCAACTTTGCTACTGCAAGGTAATCTTCCCCTTGACACAGTTCCTGAAAGTTTTCTGCTAGGATTTGAAGCTCTCAGAGTCCTGAATATTAGTGGATCCCGCATCCAGTCTTTGCCGAGTTCTGTACTTCAACTCGGTGACCTCCGTGCTCTTCTTTTAAGGGATTACTTCTATCTTGAACAATTACCCTCACTTGGAGAGCTTAATAGGCTTCAAGTGCTTGATCTCTGTGCTACCCGAATTAGAGAATTACCAAGAGGGATGGAAAACTTGAACAACTTAAGGCAGTTAGATTTATCTCGCACTCACTACCTAAAAACCATTCAAGCTGGAATAATATCCGGGTTGTCTTGTTTAGAGGTTCTGGATATGACTCTCAGTGCTTACCATTTGAGTGTGAAGGGAGAGGTGGAAGAGGAACAAACATCTTTTGAAGAGCTCGGATGCCTTGAGCGATTACTCGTCTTATCCGTCAGATTGGATAGGATTCCATGTCTCAATTCTGAAAATGTTACCTGGATAAATAAATTGAGAAGATTTCAATTTTTCATTGGCCCAACAGCAAACTGCTTACCAACTAGACATGACAAAAGGAGGGTGACTATCAGTGGTCTAAATCTCTCTGGAGAATGGATCGGGTGGTTGTTGGGTAATGCAAGCTCTCTGGTCTTGAAAAATTGCTTGGGATTGAATGAGATGCTTGAAGACTTGGTCATTAATAGTGTTGGGTGCTTTGTTTGTATAAAATCACTTACTATTGCAAGTTCTAACAGCAGTTTACGACCTGGAGGAGGATGCGCTGCTCACTCTGACCTATTACCAAATTTAGAGGAGCTTCATTTGCAAGATATGACCTACCAAGAAAGCATTTCAGAACTAGTTGGCCATCTTGGGCTGAGATTTCAGAAACTAAAATTAATAGAAGTGACTCGATGTTCCCAGATGAAATATCTTATCTATTGTGGTCACTTCATTCTCACTCTGCCAAACCTAGAAGTAATCAAGGTAAGCTTCTGTGACAAGTTAGATGAGCTCTTTAGTTATCATTCAAGGCAGAAAATGTATCCAGATCCTGTTGCTCCAAGCCTACGGATATTGGAATTGAAGAATCTTCCCAAATTAAGAACTCTTTGCAGACACGAACAGACATGGCCATGTCTTGAGCAGGTTGATGTGATCAAGTGCAATCTTCTTAGGAAACTGCCTTTTACTAATCAAAGTGCAGATACTATGAAGGAGATAAAAGGAGAATCACAATAGTGGAGCACATTGGACTTGCATGATGATAGAACCAAATCAAGTCTGCAACCTTATTTTCATCCAGCTGAGGACGAGCAATGTATCTCAGAACCTCTGGAAGTGAACTGGGACAGATACAGGAGCAACAGGTTGAAGGAAATCTGTGTAGTCTGTTATAAATTGCCTGATATTCTAGAGAATCCCACATTAGAGAGTAGAACATTAAAGAGGTCTTATCCTATGTAAGAGTTTGGGTTTAATGATTTTTAGGAATGTGAGAGAGATAGAGTCAAACATTTGTAATTAAGATGCATAATTTTTATTTGCTGAGCAGCTTGTTGAAATCACTACTTACCTACCCTGAACTCTATTGCTGAGTACCACATTTTCAACTTCCCTTTCCCTCAGTCCTTTTTCCTTTATTTCTCAAATATGATTCATACAGATCATTATCTTCATGTACTAATTAAATATCTGTTCATTTCTTTGATTTCATGCTTAAAGACGAGGTCATATATGTTTAATGTTTGTAAAGTTTTCATTTTCCATTGCTTTCTGGTATGTATCTGGGTGCAGATGTTATGGATATAAAGCATTAAAGTAATTTTTCTGTTGTTGTAAATATGTAACGTATTCTTTACAGCTCTGTCTAAATATAAACTACATCTTTAAACCATACGGAAGTGGTCCAAATTGTATGGAAGAAGGTGCTCTTCAATAAATAAAGGACCCTGTTACAAGTAACAGAGCTTACTAAGTACTAACTGATGCCTTCCTTAGTGAATTGTAAAAGTAATGCATGACTAACATAACAGGTTACATATGCAAATAAGCCGTTCCAAGTTTACAAACCTAGGCATGTTTCCTAGAAAAGTTAAAACTCTTGATCTATTACTTAAAATGGCATTTTATATATAGGAAAGAATGTTGCACTTCATAGTTGAAGTCCACAACTTTGTTAGAAGCCTGATTATGCCAGGAACCTTTCAGAACAAGATAGAGGCTTGAAACTAATCTTGGTGGGTGAAAAATTCCAAAAGTGCAAACAACTGTAATTCCAAATCTAGGCACCTTTAGATTCTATGTCGGACGAAGTTACTATTCGAGTCATCCTATTCATTTACATTCTGCAAAAATATTCTTATCTCATCTGTGCTTTTTGTAAGTAAATGAAAATTCTTTTTGCATCCCCTGCTCTAGAAAATGATTTCCTTGAATATTTTACACATGTTTGGGTACAAACAGATACCACCTCTGAGAATAATAGAAAATCGTTTGTAGGTGAGAATTCTTGGCCAAAACTCCTCCAAAAATAATAGAGATGGTCCCATCAAGGTTGCTCTAGTACTCTTCATTTTCTTCAACAACTTCACCAACTTAATTTCACTCACCCCAAGACTTGCAGTTCCAGGTTGCACTTCACAGAGGCAGAGAGACCCCATACCTCCAAACAATTGAGGCACTATGTTTTTTTAACAAGATCTACCACATTCACCTCCAAACAATTGAGACTATAAAAATTTACTCCCTATCCTCCACTCAAAACTTTCAGGATTTAGCTCTGCTGCAGCTATCACAACTATTGCTACAGAGGACCATTTGTCAAAATGGCTGCTTTTCACCAAGCAGAATCAAATAAATAGTTGCTAAATCACAGTATTTGATAAAAAATAGTCAGTAATAAATAAGATTAATACTTTACACCACTTTTGGCAACCTTGAACAAGCTTTGCCCGGATACATGGAAGAATCAAACCTCTTCCCCCACTGAAGAATTAGGGAAGAAGATCAACTGGTTAAAGGATCTAAATGGTCCATGTCAGAGAGGGAGGAATCCAATAAAACAGTCATTTCATAACAAAATACGAACCCAGACATGAGATTAGTAGAATAAGATGCTAAAAGAGTGGTAACAGAATAAATTTAAATTAGTAGAATAAAGAAACTGTGAGAAAGACTTATTACATGATGCTATTGTTTACATCTTTATAAATGATTATTGACAAAATAATTTTTTTTCATTTACAAAGTTGAGTAGATGAAGAAGCCAACAACACACACAGTGATGCAAGCAGAAAGCTACAGGAAAGAGCACCTAAGAAAAGAAGAAAACCTCTTTGAAATTTTATTATTCCATAATATGAATGCGCAAAGGGCTACAACCTCCAATATATAGTGATGAAATCCTAGGGTGGTGAGGGGCCTTATGGAATCCTAGAAAATTTCTAATTCATTTTAAGCACAAAATTAGGCCAAAATATGAAAAATCACCAAACAAAGGCATAATTTAGAAAATTGCATACTAGGAAATGTCCAGAGTTAAAAGATCTTATTCTGACTTCTACTTTGGAGATTATAAAGAACAGAACATAATAAAAGTAGCAAATTTTATCATTTGGAGGCTAAACAAAAAGAATTTGCCCTAAAAGCAACATAGGTCACAGCCATAGACGGTGAGTTTTGATCTCAAGGGCAATTCCTTTATGATACCAGATTTCACGCAATTTTGTCCCTAGCCCCAATGATTTCTATTAGTAGTTTGTATTTGCTGAATTTCTCATATAGTGAATTGATATAGTCGCTTGGTTTTATGAACGTAGCCATGATGCCGAACCACGTAAAATCTTTTTGATGTTTTTCTCTTCTTTAATCTTTCTTAAACTGATTAATCACAACACATAGTATCCACAATCATGTATCACACTATTTTCTAAATTTCCACCCATCATGTCAACAATGTTGATGAATGGGAAGCGTGTGCAACTCCTAAAAATTAGATCACTAATGTAGGAGAACAACAAGATCAAGAGTGTTATTGTGTCCAGCATGTAATTATGGGCTTTTAGTGATCAACAAGACTTGGATTTAACAAGATTCAGATCATTATTTCATATGCTTAACATGGTCCTTTGAGTTCTTTGTGCGTTATATTAGTGAGGTCTATCTTCCATGCTAGCTAGCATTTTACATCAAACCATATAGGATTAGTCAAAAGTTGAAAGGAATAAAAGTACTCCAGTAATGCACAGAAAAGTAAAGAGTACAAAGATTTGTGCGAAAGTTTTGTCAAAAGAAAGTCTCTTGTCAAATACTTTGTGATAAATTTTGCCACAATCAAATAGAATATTTTATCCATAAAATAAAAGATGCTTAATACATTACACACCACTCTCACTATTTCTCTTGCTATTCCACTTGCACTAATATGCTATCTCACTACTTATTCTTGGATACAACACTTCTCTATTGGATGCCTTCACACAATCCGTAGCTAACCTTATATAGAACTTATAAAAAGAGGCCAGCAAACAAAACTTTTACACTGTGTTTGGTTGGAGTGATTTTAGGGAGGATGGAAAATTAAGGGAGGAAAATAAGGTGGAAAATAGTGTTTTCCATTGTTTGGCAACCGAAGGGAAACATTGAGGAAAGAAAACCCGGGAGAAAATTTTCTCTCCCGGGCCCACAATTTTCTTCCTCCCAAATCGGGAAGAAAATTGTGGGGAGAAAAGTGGACTTATGACATTTTTACACAAATGTCCTCTCCCACCTACCCTCTTCACAAACACAATGGCTGTTTTGGAATCAAGTTAAAAAAAAAAAAAAACAAAGAGCGAGAGCTAGAGAGAGACTTGAGAGAATGAGAGCACTTCTTGAATGAGGGAGAAAAAGAAAGAAAAGAAGGGGGAGATAAAAAGAGATAAGGATGAACGTGTATGTAGAAGGAAAAAAACAAAACAAAAACAGAGACCGAGAGCTGAAGAAAGACCTGAGAGAATGAGAGCCCTTCTTGAATGAGGGAGAAAAAGAAAGAAAAGAAGGGGGAGATAAAAAGAGATAAGGACAAACATGTATGAAAAAAAAAAAAAAAAACCAAACCGTATGGATGAAATGAAATGAGAGAAAGGAGGAATAATATAAAAAATAAAAAATCCTAATGGAGAAATGTTATCATAATATTTTCACAATAAATTTTAAGTAACAGATTGTTATTAGTTAATATTGGTGAGTAAAAAAATAATTTCAGTGGTGGGTTCAAATCAGAAGTAATAGTGTTTTCCACATAAATTTTATTGTGAAAGTATTGCAAAAAATGTTGTGGACTTCTCATTAAAAAATATAATTGTAGGTAAATTTTATATTATTTAATGAGTACAAATAAATCTATTTCTTACTTATTATGTAATAATGGTATAATAGTCAATTTATATAAACTAGCAAGTTGCTTGTGCGATGCACGGATAATTTTGTAATATTTTATGTAAGATGATTTTGGATAATATTGTGTATATATATTACAAAGAAAAAGGAAACTAAATTAGAGTAAAGAAACATATACATTTTAAGGTATTAAAAATTAGTTTAGTAGCTTCATTGCATATTTGTACCATTCTTAAGTTATGATTTTTTTATTTTTTTTTTAAATCATGAAACCAAAAATAAATGCAAAAGAGTAATGGGATCATGAAAATTAACAAATTTGTGTTGTGTTCACATATTTCATACCATGAAATGAAAGTTTGTCCAACTCTCTGACCGTCTTCCACTTATCGATAGTGCGACATTATGACATGGTTTGGACAAATGTGTATGTATGTGTCTTATAGATGATTTAAAATTGAACCATGGTAGAATATGGTTTCACATTGTGTACTAAATATTCTCTCTACTTATATACCCAAAACAAAAACTATCCAACCAAATTACCCACCCCTAATTTTAAAAAGAAAAAGGAAAAAAAAAAAAACTCGTAGGGGTTTTGGTGTCTTGATGGTAGTGGGTGGCATGTATAACAAAAGCGGTGACCCCTTAGATTCCTCTTTTTCTCTCTTTCAAATGTTTTGTCAGTCTCAGTTTTTTTTTTATTTTTTTTATTTTGTTAATATATAGTGAAACAGTGCGTTTTATACAAAAATCCACAACATTTTAGTGTCTCTCTATCTTTCTTCAGGGCCATATCTAGTTAGTTATTACTATTAGTCCTTAATTTTATTTTATTTTTGCTTTTTTTAAACTACTAAAATGGTGGGTGTGCTAAAAGACATGAAGAATAGAAAAATGTGTGGTGTAAGTTTAGTAAATTAATGAGACATTAATAAGCTAATAGTAAAATAAGTTAATATGAATTTTTTGGTAACAATTAAAAAACCTAATGAAAGAGGTTAAAAAAAAATGCAAAATACAAAATTAGAGCATTACTTGGCAAGATCTCATGCACTCCCGCATGAGATTTCTGTTTTATATATATATATATATATACTGATATTATTCCTTTATAACTCCCAATCACTAATCAGCATGAGTCTAAAAAAACTTTGTGATAAGACTTTATCATACGTACAAAATAAGTATAGATTTTTTTTTAAAAAAGGATATTGCCATTGCATTCACCATTATAAGAATTTAAGCATAGATTTTTTTTTTATCTTTATTTAAATAAATAAAAAAATGATATTGTTATTGTGTTCATTCATATAAGAATTTAAGCACAGTTTAAATTTTCATTATTTTTGACAATTTTTCTTTGATTCCTTTATAATTTATATATTGTGTTGGTTTAGATGAATTTTTTCTCAAGCTTTCAAAGGATGAACTTTAGATAAGATGTTCAAGTTTTATACGCCAAGCATTGACTGTAAATCTTGTACATGGAACAAATCAAGATAAGAAATTAAGAATATGGTCCATTTTGTTTGGCTTGATTTGTCTAGACATCAATTTTCTCTCTTGCCAAAAGTCCAACTTTTGTTTGGCTTAATTTGTCTAGACATCAATTTTCTCTCTTGCCAAAAGTCCAACTTTTTGGCAGAAGTTTCCTTGATTATTACTTGTATACAAAATTCCAAGATCATTAAATTGGAATAGATCCCTTATTGATCTAACCAATTGGAATAGGATGAAATTTCTTCCCATCCACACCAAACTTTGTGTACACTCCCAATTTTTTCAACATCTCATAATGATACGTTGTGGAAAGGTGTCATCCAAGTCCAACATGATTGAGAGTTGTAGTTGCGACTATGGCCCAGAAGCTTTACTATTCAATACTTTGCGAGAAAAATTAAATACTCATTTGATGTAATAGGAGACTATGGAATTTGACACTGTGTACACTGGGGTTTGTTCTTGATGTTGTGAAATTGCTGTAGGTACTAAAAACTATAGGTTGATTTGTTGGCAAGTCATGTTTTTTAAGCGTGAAAAATCTATGATGGAAAACTTTTATGCTCTTACAATAAATGTTTTGGAGAGAAAATTGTTAGCCCCCTCATCCCATTGGGATCCCCCCCCCCCTATTTATACAAATGAAAAAGGGTCCAATATTCCTAAGTGTGACTTAGTTAAATGGAATTTTTGTGCAATTGTGCCTACATTTCTTTTAAAAATTTAATTATAATTTTAAACTCTAATTTGGTGATTTTTATATGATTTTTGTAATTTGATTTTGATTTAGTAAAGACATATTAGCCAAAAGAAATAAAGGTAGAGCTATTAATGAAATCTATACTTTCAGATTAGCAATTACCGATGGCCAACGCTGCATTGTCATTTGTGGTTATAGAATGAATAAGCGGTATGTTGTTTGGGCAACTAATTGAGGCAAAGCAATTAACCATATTAAAAGGGATTAGAAACTTTTTCTTTCTCCTTTGCTATTTGTGGTATGTATATGCCTCTTTTACATATGCTCAAGTGAAGTACCCATTAGGATTTCCCTTAATTATGATAAACATTTTTTTTTTAATGGAAGTTCTATATTTATTGAATGAGATATATATATATATATATGTCGAGGGCCATGTAACTGAATTGGCACCTCCCCATACACAAAATGTCTAGGGTTTAAGGGAGAAAATGTTCAAATTGTGGGAGTCAAGAAGAAAATGTTCAAGTTGCGGGGTTAGCATAGATACTGTAATTATTTCTAAATTAAAAAAAAAAAATATATATATATATATATGTGTGTGTGTGTGTATATATGTATATATTTTTTTCCTTGAGGTAAAGCAATTGTGATGGATGTGCGGAGTGGATGGTTTTTTTTTTTAGTCCTTGAGTATTTTGGGTTGTTTCAAATGAGTAATGGCTCCTCTTAGACTCTAAAATTTTTGGTTTGTTGATTTTTCTATCTATAACTTGATTCTTCTTTACATAATAAAGTTTGGAATTTTTTGTTAAGTATATTTTTTCTTCAAGAAAATGAATAGAAATCTACCTTCATGCTCATGCTCATGTTAATGTTCATATTTGTAAACCTAAATCATATTTAAGCCCCTAATTTTAAAAAGAAAGAGGAAAAAAAAAAAGTATTTTTTCTTCAAGAAAATGAATAGAAATCTACCTTCATGCTCATGCTCATGTTAATGTTCATATTTGTAAACCTAAATCATATTTAAGCCCCTAATTTTAAAAAGAAAGAGGAAAAAAAAAAAAATAGGATGGTAGCCTATATAACTTTAGATTCATCTTTCTCTCTCTTTCAAATGTTTTGTTACATTATGTTTTCAATGCGTTTTATATAACATTTTTTTGTGTCTCTTTATCTTTTTTCAAGGCTTATCTAGTTAGTTATTATTATTAGTCCTTAATTATTATTTTTTTCTTTTTAAAATACTAAAATGGTGGATGTACTAAAAGACATGAAGAATAGAGAAAGTGTGGTTAAGTTTAGTAAATTAATGAGACATTAATAAGCTAACAGTAAAATAAGTTAATATAAACTTTTGGATAACAGTAAAAACACTTAATGAAAGAGGTAAAAAAAAAAAAATTGCACAATGCAAAATTAGAGTGCCACTTGGCAGGATCTCATGCACTTCCGCATATGTCTCTGTTTTATATATATATTGACTATATTTTCTATCCTCCTACTTTTCTTTTCAACAAAATAAAAGAGTTTTTCCATCTTCTCACTTTTCCAACTAAACACACACAAGAGAAAACTAAATATTTTCCATCCTCCCACAATTTTTCATTCTTCCACTTTTCCACTCCTCCAACCAAACAGACCCTTAGGCTATATTTGTTTGGAGTGATTTTAGGGAGGATGAAAAATTTTAGTTGTTTGGTTGAGGGTGAAAAAGATGAGAGATTTTGGTAGGGCTCACAAGTTTTCTCTCATTTCCCTCCAAAACACAATCTCTCCAAATTGGAGAAAAAATTAGAGTGAAAAGTTGACAAAAATATTTGGACCAAATTGCCCACATTTTCTTTTTATTATTATTATTATTATATTTATTTTTTGGCAACCTCAACCTAGCCGTAATAAATGTGACTTGCCTACCATTTTTTTTTTTTCCTTTTTTTTCTTTGGGTTTCACTGGACGCTGATTTTTTTCTAATATGATGATGTGCATGAATTCGTGATTCATCATAGTACCATACAATGCATTTTTTTTGGACGTTTTTTTTTTTAATTTTTTAAATTTATTTCTTATTTTTTATTGGACATGAATTTTTCATTTTTAATAAACTTTGGATGATTGCATTTTTTTTGGTTGGTTGTTTGCCTTTTTTTTTTTTCCTTAATTGAGTATTATTTTTAATAAGGATATATGAGTAAATTTATACAAACTTCATTTTCTATTCTCCCATTTCTCTTTCCAACCAAACAAAAAAGTTTTCAACCCTTCACTTTTTCACCCTTCTAACTAAACACAAATGAGAAAAACTAAAATCTTTTCTATCCTCCCACTTTTCATCTTCTCTTTATTTTTCATTCTTTCACTTTTTCATCTTCCAAACCAAATGGACCCTAAAAGTATGAAGTTATTGTATCTTGAATTGACAAACTTTCCTAGAGTAGATATGAAATTAGGTTTCATGATTATATATTATACAATGCTCAACCTTTTAGAATGAAAATCTTTTTTAAAAGTTGAAGTACTACTTTTCTTTTTTTTTTTTTTTTTTTTTTTTTTNTCATCCCATAGGGTTTCGGTGTCTTGATGGTAGTGGGTGGCCTGTATAACAAAGGCGGTACCCCTTAGATTCATCTTTCTCTCTCTTTCAAATGTTTTGTCAGTCTTATGTTTTTTATTTTGGTAATATATAGTGAAACAATGCGTTTTATATAACAATCCATAACATTTTTGTGTCTCTTTATCTTTTTTCAAGGCCTTATCTAGTTAGTTATTATTATTAGTCCTTAATTATTATCTTTTTTCTTTTTTAAAATACTAAAATGGTGGATGTACTAAAAGACATGAAGAATAGAGAAATGTGTGGTTAAGTTTAGTAAATTAATGAGACATTAATAAGCTAACAGTAAAATAAGTTAATATAAACTTTTGGATAACAGTAAAAACACTTAATGAAAGAGGTAAAAAAAAAAATTGCACAATGCAAAATTAGAGTGCCACTTGGCAGGATCTCATACACTTCCGCATATGGTCTCTGCTTTTATATATATATTGAAATCATGAAACCAAAAATAAATGCAAAAGAGTAACGGGACCATGAAAATTAACAAATTTGTGTTGTGTTCACATATTTCATACCATGAAATGAAAGTTTGTCCAACTCTCTGACCGTCTTCCACTTATCAATAGTGCGACATTATGACATGGTTTGACAAATGTGTATGTATGTGTCTTATAGATGATTTAAAATTGAACCATGATAGAATATGGTTTCACATTGTGCACTAAATATTCTCTTCTACTTATATACCCAAAACAAAAACTATCCAACCAAATTACCCACCCTAATTTTAAAAAGAAAAAGGAAAAAAAAAAAAAAAACCCCGTAGGGGTTTTGGTGTCTTGATGGTAGTGGGTGGCTGTATAACAAAGGTGGTGACCCCTTAGATTCCTCTTTCTCTCTCTTTCAAATGTTTTGTCAGTCTCAGTTTTTTTTTTTTTTTTTTTTGGTAATATATAGTGAAACAGTGCGTTTTATACAAAAATCCACAACATTTTAGTGTCTCTCTATCTTTCTTCAGGGCCATATCTAGTAGTATGAAGTATTTTTTTTTTTTTTTTTTTTTTTTTTTTTTTTTTTTTTTACAGTCAAAAAAGCAAAAGTTTTGGTGTTCACTTTTTTTGATGAGTGAAGTTTGGGTGTTCACATCCTCCTGTCCTTAATGCTTTTTTATTGGTCCCCTATCTAACGTGATCTGGCCAAATTTGGGTCCTATAACTCCATTAGAGCATTCACATATGCTCGGCTAAAGTCTTTTAAAATAGAATTACAGTGCAAATTTTACACATTTTGAGCAAAAAAACACCCACATCAGTGGTGTAAAACTATGTAAAACCGTGTATATATTTTCATAAGCTATAGTACCCGTGTATATTTACACAGGTACTGTAGCTCGTGTAAATGATTTTTTTAATTTATTTTCTCTCTCCTCTCTCAAACTACCTCTCTTCTCCAATCATTACAACAACCCAGCGCGCTAGATTAACTACCCAACCACCAAACACCGCAATCTAGCACAGAGTATTAACCAAAATCAACTGAAAATTAACTCAGAATCGACCCGAAAATTAACCCAAAAATCAACTGAAAATTAACCCAAACACATCCACACAGACAAATCAACACAGAGATACACTTGCTCAAAAGAAAAAAAAAAACACACACACACACACACACACACACACACACACACACACAAAGATACACAAACAAACGCAAATGGACAAACAACAAAGAGAGATCAGTGCTTATCGGAACTATGGATCGGAGCTGTGGGTCTCGCTTGATCGGAGCTCGTGGGTATGGGTCCTGCTTGATCGAAGCTGTGGATCGGAGCTAGTGGGAGCTGTGGATCGGAGTGTGGTCGGAGCGATGGTTTGGAGCTGTGGATTGGAGCGTGGTCGGAGCGATGGTTCGGAGCTGTGGATTCGAGCTCGTGGGAGCTGTGGATCGGAGCGTGTGGGAGCTTGGATTGGAGCGGTGGTTCAGAGCTGTGGTGTTTGGTGGCGTAGATCAGCTTGTAGATTGGTGCTCGTAGATCAGATAAATCGGTGCTCGGAGATCGATTTCAGCGTGGTGGATTGGAGCTCGGAGATCGACTGAGATTTGGTGGTGGATCGGATGCGGATGGGTTTTGTGATTTGGAAGAGGAAGGCTAGAGAGATGGGTGTAGAGAGAGAGAGAGAGAGAGCAAGAAATCAGCAAAATGGGTAGAAACAGAGAGAGAGCGCGTGTTAAAGAGGGGTAGTTAGAGAGAAATAATAAAAAAATGGAGTATAATGAATATTTTATTGAAATATCTTGTAAAATAAATGAACTGATGTGAGTGTTTTGTAAAAGTGTATGTGTAAAATAGAAAAAGTAAGTTTTTAGTGTAAAAATAGATGTATAAAATACACATACTGATGTGAATGTTCTTATTTTGTTTTTGTCCTTTTGCTCTTTAAAATTACGTTTTGATTGAGAAAAAGATGGCAGGTCACCAGGACAATTTAGTAAACTAGAATTACACCGAAAAGTTTTCTGGGTTGAAAAATCAAGTTATGTAAAAAAAAATTTATAAAGAACCTGTTATAGCGAAATTGAGTTTTGTATAAAAATGTTGCAGCAAGCCATGCGAGCAAGCAAAGATTATTTGAGATCTTCCAGAAGGATCAATTTCAATACCAAGAATTTACACAACTTGATTTCTCTACAATTGAGTTCTGCATAGAAAATTTTTCCATGTAACTTGAGTTCTACTTAGGAAAGTTTTTAAAGAAATTGCTACGTCAATTGCTACCACTTCAGCCTAATTTACTTAAAACTTGATTTTTGAAAAATCAAGGTATAGGTAGAATTTTATTTTACTCCAATCACGTTGCAAAACAGAGGTCCAACCCTAAATATTTTGAAAAGGAAGATTTTTGGCTTAAAAGCCACAAAAGAGGGCTAAACAACCATAATTACCTGTCAAGAGTTTTATAGTATATAGTTCAATTAACATCTTATGTAGGATGAAATATGGAGGTTATTTTTATCATTTGTTATTTTTTAAAAAAAAATTATGCAAATTTCTCTGTTTTAATATTTAAGATTTTATTTCTTTAATTTAAGATTTTATTTATAATTTTTGTAGTATAAAATTAATTAATTAATTCATATGACTTATGACTATGAGAAGTAGCAATTACTTGCTCAATAGCCTCAATTATTGCTTGAGCAGTGGAGTGAAACTATCAGAATGGCAGACTCACGTGCTTTGAAATTTTCAAGCTTATCCACCATTTAAGGTGATCAGGGCCACATTTGGGTCCTATAATAACGAGAAACTATACTCTGTTTCGAGTGTATATTTCTTCTCACTCATCAACTTGTGAAAGAAGAGAAATATACACCCGAAACAGGGTGTAATTTCTCCATAATAATCCCACTTTTATTCTCCCTGTCCTTCTCTCCTTGTCTTTGAAATGACATTTTGATTGGTACGTAGTAATACAAGTGGTGTCGTTGATTTTATAGCTGAACTCTTTGTAGAGTCATCACCGACTCTAGACCATTAGACCGGCAGTACAAATTTTCAAATGTGAAGAGGAGATTAAAGAAGAGTTTCCTTTCTTGACTTTTCTTTTGCCATTTTTTCTACCTTTTCAACTAGACAACTAGTGTAGTTTTCTTTCTAATTTTTTTATTTTTTTTTATTTTTTTCATTTTGCTTTTAGGTGATAGCATTTAAAGGTATCTGACAAATAAAAGTTGCATTAAGGAAAGAGGGTGGGAACACCCAAATATGCTCTCTTGAGAGTCAAAATAGGCGGCAAATGTGTTTTTAACCAACAAAGTTTTCCTACAAATTAATTGGTAAAAAAATGATTGTAATTTTATTTAATATATTTTTATTAGGCATTAATTTTGATAAATTTAATATTAAATTATATTTTTTAATAGCTATTTTATTTTAGTAGAATCAAAGATCTCTCCCTCTCTCTCTATATATATATATATTAATCAAAATTTTAAATTTCAAAATTTTGTAATATAAAAATACATAAAAAATAAATTTATGAATAAAATGTTATATAACTAGAAAAAAAAAAACACACACACACACACACACACACACACACACACACACACAAAGATACACAAACAAACGCAAATGGACAAACAACAAAGAGAGATCAGTGCTTATCGGAACTATGGATCGGAGCTGTGGGTCTCGCTTGATCGGAGCTCGTGGGTATGGGTCCTGCTTGATCGAAGCTGTGGATCGGAGCTAGTGGGAGCTGTGGATCGGAGTGTGGTCGGAGCGATGGTTTGGAGCTGTGGATTGGAGCGTGGTCGGAGCGATGGTTCGGAGCTGTGGATTCGAGCTCGTGGGAGCTGTGGATCGGAGCGTGTGGGAGCTTGGATTGGAGCGGTGGTTCAGAGCTGTGGTGTTTGGTGGCGTAGATCAGCTTGTAGATTGGTGCTCGTAGATCAGATAAATCGGTGCTCGGAGATCGATTTCAGCGTGGTGGATTGGAGCTCGGAGATCGACTGAGATTTGGTGGTGGATCGGATGCGGATGGGTTTTGTGATTTGGAAGAGGAAGGCTAGAGAGATGGGTGTAGAGAGAGAGAGAGAGAGAGCAAGAAATCAGCAAAATGGGTAGAAACAGAGAGAGAGCGCGTGTTAAAGAGGGGTAGTTAGAGAGAAATAATAAAAAAATGGAGTATAATGAATATTTTATTGAAATATCTTGTAAAATAAATGAACTGATGTGAGTGTTTTGTAAAAGTGTATGTGTAAAATAGAAAAAGTAAGTTTTTAGTGTAAAAATAGATGTATAAAATACACATACTGATGTGAATGTTCTTATTTTGTTTTTGTCCTTTTGCTCTTTAAAATTACGTTTTGATTGAGAAAAAGATGGCAGGTCACCAGGACAATTTAGTAAACTAGAATTACACCGAAAAGTTTTCTGGGTTGAAAAATCAAGTTATGTAAAAAAAAATTTATAAAGAACCTGTTATAGCGAAATTGAGTTTTGTATAAAAATGTTGCAGCAAGCCATGCGAGCAAGCAAAGATTATTTGAGATCTTCCAGAAGGATCAATTTCAATACCAAGAATTTACACAACTTGATTTCTCTACAATTGAGTTCTGCATAGAAAATTTTTCCATGTAACTTGAGTTCTACTTAGGAAAGTTTTTAAAGAAATTGCTACGTCAATTGCTACCACTTCAGCCTAATTTACTTAAAACTTGATTTTTGAAAAATCAAGGTATAGGTAGAATTTTATTTTACTCCAATCACGTTGCAAAACAGAGGTCCAACCCTAAATATTTTGAAAAGGAAGATTTTTGGCTTAAAAGCCACAAAAGAGGGCTAAACAACCATAATTACCTGTCAAGAGTTTTATAGTATATAGTTCAATTAACATCTTATGTAGGATGAAATATGGAGGTTATTTTTATCATTTGTTATTTTTTAAAAAAAAATTATGCAAATTTCTCTGTTTTAATATTTAAGATTTTATTTCTTTAATTTAAGATTTTATTTATAATTTTTGTAGTATAAAATTAATTAATTAATTCATATGACTTATGACTATGAGAAGTAGCAATTACTTGCTCAATAGCCTCAATTATTGCTTGAGCAGTGGAGTGAAACTATCAGAATGGCAGACTCACGTGCTTTGAAATTTTCAAGCTTATCCACCATTTAAGGTGATCAGGGCCACATTTGGGTCCTATAATAACGAGAAACTATACTCTGTTTCGAGTGTATATTTCTTCTCACTCATCAACTTGTGAAAGAAGAGAAATATACACCCGAAACAGGGTGTAATTTCTCCATAATAATCCCACTTTTATTCTCCCTGTCCTTCTCTCCTTGTCTTTGAAATGACATTTTGATTGGTACGTAGTAATACAAGTGGTGTCGTTGATTTTATAGCTGAACTCTTTGTAGAGTCATCACCGACTCTAGACCATTAGACCGGCAGTACAAATTTTCAAATGTGAAGAGGAGATTAAAGAAGAGTTTCCTTTCTTGACTTTTCTTTTGCCATTTTTTCTACCTTTTCAACTAGACAACTAGTGTAGTTTTCTTTCTAATTTTTTTATTTTTTTTTATTTTTTTCATTTTGCTTTTAGGTGATAGCATTTAAAGGTATCTGACAAATAAAAGTTGCATTAAGGAAAGAGGGTGGGAACACCCAAATATGCTCTCTTGAGAGTCAAAATAGGCGGCAAATGTGTTTTTAACCAACAAAGTTTTCCTACAAATTAATTGGTAAAAAAATGATTGTAATTTTATTTAATATATTTTTATTAGGCATTAATTTTGATAAATTTAATATTAAATTATATTTTTTAATAGCTATTTTATTTTAGTAGAATCAAAGATCTCTCCCTCTCTCTCTATATATATATATATTAATCAAAATTTTAAATTTCAAAATTTTGTAATATAAAAATACATAAAAAATAAATTTATGAATAAAATGTTATATAACATTGGACTGACATGAATTTGACATATATGTTAAAAATATAAAAAAATATGTAATTTAACAATTAAAATTTTAAAATATATAATGATATTAATTTTTTAATGGAAGTTGTATTCATTGGCTCCTAGCCAAACTTGTTCTTTATTTAAATGGTATCATTTTAATAGTCCCTCCCCAAACAATTGAATTATTGAAAGAAAAAGTTATGAAATATTTTTTTATAGGCATTTGTAATATTAATATAACTAATCAATAACCTATGCAATGCATAAAAAATTCAAGAAAATACGATCTACTAATGATTTATAATAAATGAGTTTATATATGAAATTTCTATTCTACCATTTTATAAATAAAAAAATTATATTTTTATTTTGGTACATTAGGCAAAAAACTGAAAAACATAATATGCATTGTCAAATTATAAATAGAAATAAATGGTAAAGTAAATATGAAAAAGATATAAAAAAACAATGAGTCAAAAAAAAAATTTAAACATAAATGCCTTAAGAGGTCCAAAAGTACACTTTAATAAAAAAAAAATTAGAGTTATTTGCATAAATATAGTAAAAACAAATTACTAATAAAAAAAAAGTAAAAACAAATTAAAATTTAGGGGCATTAGCATTATTTTAAAATTTGCACTAACTTCTTCTTTTAAAAGTCGAAGCGGGAGGATTTTTTTTAAGTCAGGGGACCATGGCCCTCCAAACATTTTCCAACCCAAACACGCGTGAAACTCAACGAGTCATTCTGTAACCCAATAACTCATAGGCAAAAATTGAGGTTATGGCCTCGTTTGGTTTGCCATTTTAAACAACATTTTTTAGTTTTTAAACAGCATTTCACGCATTTCAACACACTTTTTCACCCACACGTATTTCAAAAAACAATAAACAATAATTTTCAAACTACTCTACCAAACACCCCCTATGGGACGCAAAAATTTGGACTCTTGTAGCTATCCTCTCAACAATGAGTCATTGTGTGTCCTTTCGTCCTGTTTCTTTACACCATTGTGCCAGCGAGACCGTGGAATCTTGTATTTTCTGTGGTTCTTTCATTCTTTGGCTGTCAATTATTTTAAGCTTCCGGCATCTCCCATAGCAAAATTTCCGGCATGGAAGTGGTGGGTGCGGCTGTTGGTGCACTAGTGGCAACAACTAGCGAGCTTCTCTGTAGTTGTGTCAGTTCTAAGACCAACACCACTGTTAATTTGCATTCAAATCTTGCTGCTGTTGAGGAGGAGATGAAAAGCCTTACGGACCGTATAAAAGAAGTCAAACGTGAAACGGAAGCAGCGGAGAAAGAAGGAAACGAAATCAGAGCTCAAGTCGTAACTTGGCTTAAGGATGTGGAAACGCTTCAGCTTAGAGTCAATGCAATTGAAGGCCAAATGTTCAACAACAAAAGGCCTTCTCGATGTTTCTTAAATTGCAGAAAGCGGTATAGAGCGAGCAGGGAAGTGGAAGAAATTCTGAAAGAGATCAAAAGGCTTCTTCTTGTAGCTGGAAATTTTGACTCTGGTGTGGTTTGTCTAACTGGAGTTCCCAGAGCAGTGGAGTGTATTCCTGGCCCTTCAATTCTAGGTCAAACAACTGCATCAAAAAAATTAGACGAGACTATGAGGGCATTGTATGCTGATGGAGTCAAAGTGATTGGTATTTGGGGACTCGGAGGAGTTGGGAAGACTACTCTGGTGAAGAACTTGAACAACAAGCTCGTGGATGATCCTACGAAGCCTTTTGGCATCGTCATTTGGGCCACCATTTCTAAGAATTTCGTCATTAAAAATGTCCAGACACGGATAGCGGAGAGATTGGGGTTGGAGGTAAAAATGGAAGAAAGCGAGGAGGGAACGGCTAGTCGGCTTTATTAAAGGTTTCAGAAGGAGAAAAAATTTCTACTCATTCTAGATGATGTTTGGGCGAAAATTGATTTAGACACTTTGGGTGTCCCAGGGCCTGAAGTTCATAAAGGCTGTAAGATCATATTGACTTCTCGACTTAAGGAAGTCTGTAGGGCTATGACAACCGATCTCGAAATCAAAATAGAAGTCTTAAATGATGAAGAAGCTTGGCAATTGTTTTGTCAAAAGGCAGGGGATGTGGCTCATCTGGAAGAAATTAGACCATTTGCAGAAGCAATTGTTAAAGAATGTTGCAGATTACCACTAGCCATCATCACCGTGGGAGCTGCCATGAGAAAAAAGACAAAGTTCGAGTTGTGGAAGCATGCGTTAAAGGAGTTGCAAAGATCAGTGCCTTCTATAGAAGGAATTGAGGCTGAGGTCTATAAGCCGTTGAGGTTGAGTTACGACTCATTACAAGGTAACAACATAAAATCTTGTTTCTTATATTGCTGTCTATTTCCCGAGGACTTCATAATTGAAACAAGTGAATTAGTACAATACTGGCGGGCAGAAGGTTTAATAGGTGAAAGACAGAATTGGGAGGATATGGGCGAAGGCATTTCTTTGATTGAAAATTTGAAGGACTCTTGTTTGTTGGAAGATGGTCCCTATGGGGAAAGTGTGAAGATGCATGATGTTGTTCGGGATGTTGCTATATGGATTTCATCAACGTCTGAGGATGGGTGTAAATCCCTTGTTCGTTCGGGGATTGGGTTGAGTGAGATTTCTGTTGGAGAGTTTTCAAATTCAAATTCTCTCGATAGAGTTTCTTTCATGGTTAACAACATAACAAGGCTACCTGATTGCATGATACAATGTTCAAAGGCCTCGACTCTGCTACTCCAAGGTAATCTTGCCCTTAACACAGTTCCTGAGAAATTCCTGCAAGAATTTGAAGCACTCAAGGTATTGAATCTCAGTGGAACCAGCATCCGGTCATTGCCTCATTCTCTACTTCAACTTACAGATCTCCGTGTTCTTCTTCTTCGCTATTGCAGTAATCTTGAAGAACTACCCTCACTGGGAACCCTCACTAAACTTCAAGAACTTGATCTTTATGGCACGTGTATCGCAAATTTGCCAAGAGGGATTGAAAACCTGTGTGAGCTAAGGCATTTAAACTTAGCCGGGACTAGTAAACTGAAAGGCATTCAACCTGGAATTATATCCAAGTTGTCTTGTTTAGAAAGTCTATTTATGTGGGAAAGTGGCTTTCGTTTCCGTTTGAAGGGAGAGGAAGACGGACAGGCAACTTTTGAAGAGCTCAAATCATCCTTTAATCGATTACATTACTTAAAAATCTCATTGAATGGGATCCCATGGGAAAAATCCGAAGATCTTTCCTGGATAAATAGAATGAGTCATCTTCAACTTTTTTTTCACCAAGCACAAGGAAGGAGTGAACTAATTACAAGAAAAAAATGGTGTTCTATCCAGAATCTTAATCTTTCTCTCTCGCAAGAATGGATTGGGTGGTTCTGGGGTAATTCAAGTTCTCTAGAATTAAATGACTGTACAGGACTGGTTGAAATGCTTGAAGGCTTCATTGAAAGTGATGCCAGCTTTGCTGGTTTAAAGTCACTTGTTATTTTAAATTGTCCAACCAGTTTAGGGTGGGGAGGAGGATGTGCTGCCCGCTGCGACCTACTACCAAACCTGGAGGAACTTCATCTTGTCAGTATGAAAAACCTAAATAGCATTTCAGAGCTAGCTGGTCATCTTGGGCTGAGATTTCATAGCCTAAAATCAATAGGAGTGGAATACTGTTCTCAGATGAAATATCTTCTCTCCTGTGGTGACTACATTCAGACTCTGCCAAACCTAGAAGTAATCATGGTAATCGATTGTGAGAACTTAGAGGAGCTCTTTAATAATGAATCAGGGCAGAACATATCTCCAGATCCCATGGTTCCAAAACTACGGATATTGCAATTGGGGAACCTTCCCAAATTCAAAACTCTTTGCAGACACGAGGAGACATGGCCGTGTCTGGAGCAGGTTGGAGTGTGGGAGTGCAAAGGTCTCAGAAGGCTGCCTCTTACTAACCAAAATGCAGGTACCATAAAAGAAATAAAAGGAGAATCGGAATGGTGGGATGCTTTGGAGTGGGATGATGACCAAACCAAATCAAGTTTGCTGCCTTTTTTCCTTCCTCGGTAGTTGGGTGGCTTCATTCAAATAAGGGCTTTGGCCCAGAGTGGCCCTTTTGATTGTGTTTGAAAATTGAGTGAGTGAAGAGTTTGTTCATTTTCGTAGTGTGAAAGCACCGATCAATTTGAGAGTTGTTGTTGTTGTTGTCGTCTTTTTTTTTTTTTTTTTTTTTTTTTTTTAAAATTCAAGTTTGAGAGTATGTGCATTATTTGAGCGTGAGTGATTGCATGTATTGAAAATTTGGAATAATTGAGTGTCATGTTTGTGAGTTAAGATCGAAAGAGTTTTGAGTTTACCCATAATGGGTTTTAAATTGTGAGAGATTTATAAAGATTGACGTTTGTATCTGTATCTTTCATAAATGGATTTTTATTGGTGTGCCCATAGATGTCATGTAGGCATGAAGTTTTCTTTTTTTAAGAAGACGTAGGCAGGTATGAAGTTGGCGAAATGACATTGAAATCATGTTAATATATTTTAATTTCTTGTTTATATGGATATATTTATACTAATTAAAAATTAAAATGTTGGTAGTAGGATTTCCATTATATTAAATATTAAGAATTATGGCAAGTAATAAAATAATTTCACGTTTCCTTCTAGGCAGCCCTAATCCAACCAGATCTTGAGCACCACTCTTGTGCTCTTTCCTTTTCATGATTTCTTCTTCTTTTTTAAAGATCCATTAGGAAAGAAATACATTTAGCTTCTTCTGCAAGTTACATATCAGATAATCTCTTTGATTTCAAGCTTAAAATGATTCGAATAGGCAATTTATTATTAATCTTCCCAAAATTTTATTGTCCTATCTTTTCTGGTATTTATGTCATGCTTTTGGAGCATTATAAATTTTCTGTACATGTAACTGTGTAGCCTGTGCTTCCCAGCTCTTTTCTGTCTGAACATAAATTACAACTTGAAACTAAATAGAAGATCTCCAAATTCCCTGGAATTATGTGATCTTCAGCAAATACAGAACAACACTACATAATCCATTGCACCCACAAAAAAAGAGCTTTTTAGCTGGTGTCTTTCATATGCATAGTACAGGTAATGCATGACCAAACTATCAAGTTGTTTATACAAAAAAGCAATAATTAATAAGCAAATAAGCTACCAAAAACTACCACATACCCAAATGCATGCAGGATCTGATTAGTTTAAAATTCCATTTATATTGAAAAGAAACAGGTTGGTTTATAGTTGTAGTTCCACAGGTTCATTAATAAGCATTATATTCATTGAAATCAGCTTATCAACTGATTAGATTAAAATGCCATTTATATTAGAACCTTTGCAGAATAAGATATTTTTAGATCGTATGCCTAGCTGTTCTAGTCATCCTATTCTTTAGGCCCTGCAATATCATCCTCATCTCATTACTATGTTGTTTACATGTAAATGACAATTCTTTATCGCATCTCCAACTTTAGTAAATAAAAACCATTTTCCCTGAATATACAAAACTGATGCTTGGGTACAAACAGATATACTTCAAACCTGTTTGAATATTCACTGTTTCACACCGCTGCTGACAACTTCAAGAAAAGCTCTCCTGAATCCACAAAAGCATCAACCCTTTTCCCCTATAACTCATTAAAGTATGTTGCAGAAAGCTAGAGAGTAAAATTTGTAAGCACATTTCAGTGCACAAGTGAAAAGATTAACTGGCTAAGGAATCTAGGAACTCCATGACAGAACAGGAAGAAATCCAATTAAAAAAATTGTTGCAGAAGGAAGATAAGAAGAGATTATTGGTCAAGCATTTCATCTATGATAAAATGTAAAAAGAGTGGTAGCAGAATAAATTTAAATTAAAAGAATAAAGAAACAGTGAGAGAGATATTTTACAAGATGATATTATGTAAATATTTACAACTGGTTATTGAGAAAATGTATAGACTGTTATTTACAAAGTTGAGTAGATGAAATCCCAACTACATAGCATCCACAGTTCCGCATCACTATTCTCTAAATTTCCACCCATCATATTAACTCTGTTAAGAGAAAAAAGACAGTCTAATTCAAAACTACCACCCAAAAGAAATAGGGAAATTAATTAAAATGTGACTAAAAAGAAATCCAATCAAGGTAGAATAAATTTCAATATATATATACACACACACACACAGAGCCTTCATTCAGTATGACATCTTTACCAGACCGAAAGACAATCATTATTCAATACTAATAAGCTCAATAACTTCATTTTTCATGTCCAACCAACCATTTAAACCAAACAAGGAACATACCTCTAATCAAACTCACCACCTTCATCTTTAAAATGATTCTTCATTTTCAGGCCTTCTTTATTACTATTTACAAACTTGAGTTAAGCCTCCATTCTTAAGCTCTCTCTACTATTTACAATCACAAGCGAGTCTTTGTTTTTGGGCTGTCACTAATATTTACAAAACCCTTGATTCCTACTAGCATCCAAGGACCATTACATTCAGTTCCTCACTAGCATTGTGAAATTCTGCCACTGCAGCAGCACAGTCAGTCAGAGAGTCAAGCAAGCCAGAGCTGCTCCTACTTGAAAGCCTGCCGTTTGAGACAGCTCAGACCTCAGATTCTGAAGCTTATTGGTATTGCAATCTAAAGCTGGGTTCCTGTATGACACAAGAAATGGTACTCAAAAATGTCAGTACAACCCTCATTGTTGTGCACAAAAAGGACAACATACAAAATGATCAAAAGCAGAAGAAATTGCAGGTGCACATTTAAGCAAATGATTTTAATTCTATTGGTAAGTTGCACACCCACTCAATGGATCTTAAACCCACAACCTCACCCTCTATCCCACTCTTATGAGGAGGAGGTGCTATATAAGCTAGAGCTCATGGCACATTAAACAAAACATATAATTATTATATATCAGCTTTATCTAAGATAAAGTCCTTTTAGTATGATAATGTAAAGAATTAGGTGCCCATGCATCCAAAACATAATGAGAAAGCAATGTTATATATAAGAAATAGCCACAACCTAGAATATGTAAAATAAATAGACATAAAACCTAGAGAACCTTGTTTGTTGGATTTTGGGGTTTGAAGATAGTCAAAAACTGGAACCATCAATCATGCAAGTTGGGATCCTTTCAATTTCTCTGCCGGAAGAATTTAATTCATTAATTTTGGAGCCCTCCACCATCATTGATTGAAAGTATATCTGGCGAGCAAATTTACAAGAACAAGGGAGACGTTAGACATCAAACAAAATGTATACATGATTGAACAAGCACAATATTCCATTCCACCGGACACATATACCTCGTGTTTTGCCCACTACGGGGTCCAAGGTTGATGCATTTGCAGTTTAGCTTCTGATATATAGAAATGATGTTTCTCCTCAGGACTGATTTTTGCTTTCATGAATGCACCCCTAGCTTTAGGATAGATGCTATTTCCTTCCTTCAATCCTTTAGGATATATTTTATTGCTGTCTGAATTCCCAATCTCACCATACATGTCAATATTAACTTCTCTGTCTCTCTTCATTTTTGTTTCTGAAATATATTCCACTTTTGGATAGCCTCAACAACCAATCTTGCATCACATTCTGGAGCTGACTCATGTGCAGTGCTTAATCCAAACACAATAGGTGTTGGATCTGGACAAGTTGATGTTCGCAATGCATATTATACCATACAACTAAGAGGAAAAACCAAAAGGTAGTAATTTGCCTTTGAAGAGCTGCAATCCACAATTAGAGCATTGCCTCTGCAATTGTGGAAAGATGAAGCAATAGCCCCAGAAAGGGAACTCATCTTGCCAGTTGCATCTGATGCAGCACCACTAACAGTGCCTTTCCATACATTAGTTCCATTCCTTATTCTGTTGATTAGGTGGCCAACTAACCGCGGGCTTAACCATAACACCCAAAATGCTATTTTTGGTTGTAAGACTAGAGCATCAGCAGACTGGAATTTTACTGATCCTCTGAAAGGATTTATAACAAACAAATTGTGTGTCCCCTTGATGAGTTAATCATAATCCAGTTGCTGTTGTCACTGATGTTGATATCCAAAAAACATATAAGTACTTGACAATAACGACATATTCAGGAAGGTACCGTGACAGAATTATCTAACACTGCATTTGTAAAACCACACTGTAGCCTGTAAAGATGTACATAAGATGCACCAGCATCAGATGCAGAGGAGTTTATGAGATTGTCCAAGCATTATTTTGAAAACATTTATGTTGTGCCACTAGGGTCAAAGCACAATGCTGAAATAGGACTCTTGTATGTCCTAAAATGGGCAATAACAACTTTGCTTACAATATCTGACCTGATAAACACAAGAAAACAATAAGAAACCTAGGGAAAAATAAGTGAGATATCAAAAGGGATCATGCCAGAATTAGTTCATAAAACAACTTCCAGTAAATACCACAACAGCATGATCTACCACAGACTAAGTTGCTACTGTGTTAGTTGAAGATAAAAAATGGAGTGACATAGGTAGGAAATCAATTCATCATTTGTGCCAAAGACAATGTTGCTACCATGTTCACTAACCGAAGGGAGTAAAATAAAATAAAAATAAAGGTTGATACCGTGTTCAGTAGAAGGTAATTCATGCCTTGAAATGGACTTAATGATTTATATGATAGGTTAACCATAACAAGATCTGTCACACAGCTTCCATTATGCAATACAATACATTAACCTAGGTAAAGTAGCACAAGCAAAGTAAAAGTGTATGACCTCTAGTCAAACTTGCAAACAAAGAGTATAAAGAGATAAAGGGAGGGGCATATACATGTGAATTCAATAAGAAAAAACAAAACTCAAGAGAAGCATGTACCCCAGCTGCAAGTTGCTTGCTTGATTCTCTTGCCACCAGGCTCCCATTTGAAGGAAAACAAGGAAAGCTTGCAGAAGGCATTGCAAGGAGTGTCTATCCCATTATCAATGTTTCTATTCTACCTACAGAAAGGGACCCATCAGAACAAAATTGTCTTAATATCTCTTTGATGCTATTGGTTTTGGTAGCATTTGCATGAATGAAACTCGGTCACAGACAGAATGTGCATCCTCAACATCCCACACCAGAAACCAGACCAGTAGCCCAGCAGGAGAACTTGCAGAATGGAATTTCCCTCACCCTCTAACTTGTAAAACCCAGTCCAATTAACCTTTATAAGGTTCAATAAAAATATGAAATCATTATCTATTATTGAAGTAGCATAACTTAACTAAAGGAGGAAGAGGATTAAGATGGACAAAAAGACAACAAAGTAGAATGTAAAGAAGCAATGCATGGTAATACTCAACCATATTATGGATATATTGTCTACTCAATCTCAATGTGAAATTACCAAAGGCAAAATAAAATATTGAGTCAAAAATTTCCAACCAAATAGCTATATAGTAATCAATTTTGAAATTTAAAATTTTAAAATAATTAATTAATCTTCATTAGAGCATAAAAGAACCTCACTCACAAACTCTGCATGTCCAAATTCAAGCACATCTGGTTTCACATAATTATGTATTTATGTGCAATTCCTTGCAAATATACAACTATGGTCATGAACATTTAAAATTTTATTTATTCCAGTTTTGTATAAACAAATCTACATGAAGGGGCTTTCTATTAATGTATCTCCCTTGAATTATGATAACTTGATAAAAATTTGGGAGCCACGGGATCTTTTATTAATATTCTTCTAAATATAAGACCAAATGCAATATTTTTTCCTTTTCTTTTACACATAGGTACCAAGCAGACCAATATAAATCACCTCCTTCAAAGCAACAAATCCATTGCTTAATGACATCAGGTACTAAAGAATAAGCAGCAAAATGTAACGGAAAATGAAGTTATGAATTATATTCCCATGAAACAAATCGAGCCCATAAACTGACTATCCCAGCTCTGAGAACCAAAAAAATTGTGGGACAAAATATTGAGATTCAAATAAACTCAAAAGCTTCAAAAAGCACGCACATTTGCTAACAACCAATAATAGGTTTTTTAAAATAAATAATAAATAAAAAAAAACATGTGCAGTAACAACCTCTCTTGTTACTCTTCTTCTTATTATATAGGAACAAGTTGTCAAGAACTAAATCTAAATCCATTCACTTCTTTGTAACTAACCATACAATAACTAAATCACCGTTTGGGCCGATGCTTCCCGCGAGGTTGTTTGAAAAACTTCACCGGACAGCCGCACGCTACCGCCGTCCCTGAGACTGAGATTTTGGTTTAAGTCTTGTGGGTCCAAAGAGACCCATTAAGGCCAAGGCCCGACCCAATTTATTTTTAAAAATAGAATTAAAAAGATAAGTAAGAAGAAGAAGAAGAAAGTAGCAGTTCGGTCCAATTTGTGGGTCCAATTTCAGATTAATGTTCAGTTAGTCAGCCCAGCCCACAACCAGGTTCTTGTTACAATTTTCTGTTGAGGCTCTAGAGTCTTGAGACTTGGGTACGTTTGAGTTTTTTTTTTTTTTTTTTTTTTTTTTTTTGAACCTTCAAATTCTTTCTATATCTTTTTATTGAATGTGAATTTTGAAAATCTAAAAACTTTTATTATATCCTCCATGCTTGCAAAATTTCAAAATTTTCAAATTTTTGTGACATAAAATTATGCATAAAAAATAAATTTATTGATTGAATAGTAAATAACATTAAATTTGAACAAAATTTGAAATGCGTGTTAAAAACATAAAGAACATGCAATCTAACAATCAGATTTTCGAACTTGAACAAGGGCAGTCATGGTGTGGAGCATTTAGATGCAAGGAACAAATATTATTTCCAGTATATTTAGCTACAGCCACGGTTTATCATGGAAGGAGCAGCTGGTTTGTTAACCGAGTACCAAACTTTCATGGCAACACAACAGGTGTTAGCAAAAAGCCTTAATTTTAAGGACTTGTTAATTCTTGTCCCCCTTTGGAAATCCTATAATCCCTATTATTGTGTAGTCATTGCCCCCAAGCCCCCATGGTACATTGCCACTTGGGTTTTTAGGCAAACCGATAAGTACCACTAGCACACAGTAAGGCATGCCACAACTGACTCATTACCACAATTTTTGCACTTTGAAGTATGAGTTAGTACTTAATACTTGAATCCATTATCTCTTGACATTTGGTTCAAAGTGATTGGTCTTTACTAGGGCTTCCTATTACTACACTGCACTTTTAAGTCTTAACTATTTGAAAATATGCATAAATAAAAGTTACAATTTTAATACATGCGTTTTGAAAATATGATTTTTAAAATTAAAATTAAGTGTTTGGTAAAATATATGAAAAATGTTGTTTGTCAATTGTATAAAATTATTGTTTCAGTTAAAATTACGGAAAAAAAAAAAAAAAAATATAAAATTCCTAAGTGCAAACAATTGTAATTCCAAATCTAGGCACCTTAGATTCTATGGAGGACGAAGTTACTATTCTAGTCATCCTATTCATATACACTCCGCAAAAATATTCGTATCTCGTCTGTGTTGTTAATAAGTAAATGAAAATTCTTTTTTTGCGTCTCCTGCTCTAGAAAATGACTTCCTTGAATATTTTACACATGTTTGGGTACAAACAGATACCACCTCTGAATATGATAGAAAATCGTTGGTAGGTGAGAATTCTTGGCCAAAACTCATCCAAAAATAATAGAGATGGTCCCATTGATGTTGATTTAGTACTCATTTTCTCCTGCAACTTCACCAACTTAATTTTACTCACCCCTAGACTTGCAGTTCCAGGTTGAACTTAACAACCCAATACCTCCAAATTCACCTCCAAACAATTGAGGCACTATTTTTTTTTCACAAGCTCCACCAAATTCACCTCCAAACTAATTAGACCTCCAAAAGATTATTCCCTAACCTCCACTCAAACTTTCAGGATTTAACTCTGCCACAGCTATCACAACTATTGCTACAGAGGACCATTTGTCAAAATGGCTGCTTTTAACCTAGCAGAATCATATAAAAGTGGTTGCTAAATCACAGTATTTGATAACATAAAAAATAGTCCATATCAGAGCGGGAGGAATCCAATAAAACAGTCATTTTATAACAAAATACGAACCCACACATGAGATTAGTGCAGCATTTCATCTGAATAAGATGCTAAAAGAAAAGGGAAAAAGGAAAAGGGAAAATGAGACTCTATTTTATGTGACAAATATATACTTATGAATTTCAAAACAATGTGTAATTCTTATGTGATATAGAAGGAAAAAGGCACGCAAATAGCCCAATTACATTTTCCACCCCAAAAATAAAATAAAAGGAAAAATCAAAATCAAATTTAGCTATCCCCAAAAAATAAAAATCCAAAATCAAACAAACACTTTAAACTCCAAGCAACCATATCAATTCCCGCTCTGTTTGTAGGTAAAGGAAAAAGGAAAATTACTTGAGTCTTACATTTGAGCACTAATAACCATGGTATCCCTGTCCTTAGAAAAAGCATGCAACCTTAGTAAAAATGAACATTACAATTGGCAAACAATTTTAACCACCATTGACAGCTGGACCCATATTAATTAGTCATTAATGATCATAAAGAGGATCTAAAACGCAACATCAGACTCATAACATCAAGATTACATGAGAAAACACAATTCTCATGCAGTCGTAGATATCTCAATAACATGGCACTACATAGTACTAAACATTACCTCATATTTGTTCAGTCACAATGGCCTAATGCTTGTCGTGCTGCTTTATCTCTTAAGCTTTATCTTACGTCTGGCTTCCCGGACAGCTTCTATATCTGCTTGCCTTCATGCTTCCACTCACCTTAAACTAAAATCAGAATTAAGAAACAATTGACCAAAAATTCAGTTCAAGCCTTTCTTCGAATAGTTTGATGGGAATTGAGAAACCAAGGAAAAAATTGGTTTGAAAAAAAAAAAAAAGATAATGGAAAATCCTTAAGAGAGAGAGGTTGAAGGTACCAGTGAAAGCGGAGATCGTTGGAAGCATAGTCAATCTGTGTTTTCCATGCCCAACAACGATAGAGACAGATTACATGTCACTGCTTTCATTTTTGCAATAAATCTAATGAAACACACATGAACAATTTTTATCTGTTCTGAAAACCCATTTATCAATGAAGTTTACCAACAAAATAATTGGGATTATTCAACTGACATGATTATCATTTTTCTTGCTAACCCTTCTTAGGCAACATTCATGTTCTTTTACTTATTTAATCAAAAGTTTCAAATGCGTGTACTTTTATACACCACTGAACTTTAAGTAACTAACAATAAGTCTAGTAGTATGGATCCAAATCTGGCAAAATGTTGTTTCAAAGCTAGCAAAAAGAAGAGAAATCCACAGATACTGAAAACTAGAATGAAAGACAACACAAACCAAAATTTAAAAAACGGGTACGGGGAAACACACAATCAGTAAAAATAGAAATGCTATAAACCACAAACCAATTTTTTGAATCAGGTTTGAACTTCAAATGAGTAATTACAGAAGCATCAGAATGTAACATTTCGATTTTCCTTTTTTTCTATGTCTTTAGTACCAACTTTCATGACTCTTCTAAATTTTTTTGGATTGTGTTATTCAATTCCTCTTGCTTTAAAAAACACAACTGTTGGGTCTCAACAACATACCAATGGACCACAAATATTCACTCGAGAATTTGAAAGTAACTCAAAAAAATCAAACAAACATATAGTAAAAGACAAATTTTTTCTTATTTAAACATGATAAGTCACAATCCAAATTGAGTCGTGTGAGTTCAAATGTAAAGAGAACACTTCAATCTTTGCATTCATTAAGGATCTTAATTCTAGCAAGAACCAAAGAAATTAAAATCTAACTGTACCTTTTAATTCTTTTATTGTAGAAGTCCCAATGTCTTTATCTAGCAAAGGGAAACGGTAATTTGCAACTGGAGGGAGAAACAGAAGAAAAAGAAAAAAACAATTCAGAAATTAATTTTAGTGGCAAACGAAGAAAAAAAAAAACTGCCAAACAGGAGCAAAATTCTAACCAAAAAAACAATAACCGACAAAACAAAACCCAAGAAATTGAAAAAATAAATGGGAACGGAGAACTCTCTCCTTCTCTCTTATTCTCTATTTTTACCCTCTCCAAACCTAAATCATATATGACCCCAAATTTCAAAAAATCAAATCAAAACCTAATGTTACCCAAATACCTAAATAAAAATCAATCCAACCAAATTTCTCAAAACTAATTCATATTTCATACCCATACCCAGATCTAAGAAAGAATGAAAAAAAAGAAAAACTTACCAGTGGTAGTTCTCTCAATGTCTGTCTCCTTCTCATCTCTGTATCGCAAGGTTTATTCTTTCCTCCTTCTCTATCTCTGGATCGCAAGTATCGGTGTTAAGAAAATTGAAAAGGAAGCGAAAAGAAAGTATCCGAATAGGAGAAACGGAAGGCGCCCTTTCACCACTCTAGAGTGCCAAAACTGGGGTTAATTATGCGTATCTTAGTTTGTGAGGGTTTTGGAGTTTTTATAGTAGCATAAGGTTGACATTCGTTTCTTGGCTTAGAAGATCTTTCCTTGTAGGGGAGGTCTTCTTTAATTCGCGTATCTTGCAGAATCATTTCCTTGTGGGAGTCCTTTTGATTAGGGCTTATCATGGGGCGCAAGATATACTCATACGTGGAGCCGAAGCAAAAGACATGCTGGACTCGTCAAGAATTCCTTTCACCCCTGTCAACTTCATCTTGTCAACGTCTCATTCCATCTATTCCTTATGGTCGTCTTGTCCATGCATTGATGATCTTAAGGCAAACCCGTCGGCCTTGAGATGGATCGTCAGCTTTATGGAGTCAGTTATGGGTGCATTAGCAAAGTCGTTAGATACAACAGGTTCGTCAGCTTTACTTAGATTTCAAGAATTACCCTTATATATATATATATATATATGTAAAGTTTAGAGAAAATTCAATTAAAATTTGAAATTAGAATCCAATTTAAGCCATGTATCTAAATTTATGTGGAGATTATACTATAATTATCTACTTAAGTTTTTTAATCTTTGTGCCAACAGCAACTGGCAAGGTTCTTTATGGTTATATATGTTCTAAGATCAATTCTTCTTTCAATCTCCAATCAAACCTTGATGTTTTGGTCAAGGAGATGGACATTCTTTTGGATCGTAGCAAGGAAGTTAAAGATGATAAGGAAGTGATTGAGAGAGAAGGAAACAAAATAAGGGGTCAAGTCATAAAGTGGCTTGATGATGTTGAAAAGCTTTAGCCTAGGGTCAATCAGATTTTGGAAAAGATGGTCAGCAACAAAAATTCTTCTCAATGTTTCTTAGACTGCAATAAGCGGTATAGAAAGAGCAGGGAAGTGGAAGAAATACTCCAAGAGATCAAAAAGCTTCTAGAAGCTGGATGTTTTAATTCTGGTATGGTTTATCCTATTAGATTTCCCAGAGTTGTGGAGCATATTCCTGGGCCATCAATTCAAGGTCAAACAACAGCATCAAAAGCTTTAGACAAAACTATGAAACTATTGTCATATATTTTGGAGGATTGGTATTTGGGGAATAGGAGGAATAGGCAAGACTACTCTAGTAAAGAACTTGAACAATGAGCTCAAGACTACTTCCATGCAGCCTTTTGGCATCGTCATTTGGGCTACTGTTTTCGAGAATTTGGACATTAAAAATGTCCAGACACAAATAACTCATAGATTGAATATGGAGGTGAAAATGGAAGAAAGTGTACAGAGAACAGCTAGTCGACTTTATCAAAGGCTTGAGAAGTAGGAAAAATTTCTACTCATTCTAGATGATGTTTGGGAGATAATTTTTTTGTACACTTTGGATGTTCCACAGTCGGAAGATCATAAAGGTTGTAAGATCTTATTGACATCTCGACGTATGAAAGTTTGTAGGAATATAATGACTGATTTTGAAACTAAAATGGATGTTTTAAATGATGAAGAAGCCTGGCAATTGTTTAGTCAAAATGTAGGGGATGTAACTCATTCGGAAGAAATTAGACCATTTGCAGAAGCAATTGTTAGAGAATGTTGCAGATTGCCACTAGCCATCATCACTGTGGGAGCTGCCATGAGAAAAAAGACAAAGGTCGAACTGTGGAAGCATGTGTTAAATGAGTTGCGAAGATCAGTGCCTTCTATAGAAGGCATGGAGGCTGATGTCTATAAGCAGTTGAAAAGTTACCACTCATTACAAGATAACAATATAAAGTCATGTTTCTTATATTGCTTTCTATTTCCAGAGTACTTCTCAATTCAAATAAGTGAATTAGTACAATACTGGCTGGTGGAAGGTTTGATTGATGGACCGAATTATGAGGATTCAATTGAAGGCATTGCTTTGATTGAAAAATTGAAGGATTCTTGTTTGTGGGAAGATGGCGCCCATGAGAGAACTGTGAAGATGCATGACACTGTTTGTGATGTAGCTAGATGGATCGCATCATCCTCTAAAGATGGATGTAAATCCCTAGTTCGTTCAGGGATTCTGTTGAGTGAGATTTCATTTGGAGAGTTTTCAAATTCAAATTCTCTTAAAAGAGTTTCTTTAGTGAATAATGAAATTACATGGCTACCTGATTGCATAATACAATGTTTAGAGGCCTCAACTCTACTACTACAAAGAAATTATCTCCTTGACACAATTCTTGAGAGATTCCTACAAGGATTTAAAGCACTCAGCGTATTGAATCTTAGGCTGCGTTTGAATTGGGCGTAAACCATTTCAGGAAATTGTTTTCCACATTTTTCGCGTGTTTGGCTGTTACGGAAAATAGAATTTTCCAGAAAATCACTTCCAATTTTCCCTTACACAACGGAAATGATTTTCAGTACCTATTTTCACTTCAAAGTATTTCCGAAAAGAGAGAGAGAGAGAGAGAGAGAGAGAGAGAGAGAGAGAGAGAGAGAGAGAGAGAGAGTCCCAGAGCCCAGAGCCGATGACCCACCGCCACGAGCCATCGACCCACGACCCACCGATTTTTGAACCAGAGCCGGCGACCCACGAACCCAATGCCCAAAGCGTTCGACCCATCGCCTTCGACACAGACCTTCGACCTAGATGTCGTCGTCGACTGAGACTGAGACCGAGACCGAGACCCATCGCTCTCTCTTCCTCGATCTCTCAGTTTTGTTTTTTTAAAGTTTGATTATTGTTGTTGTTGTGGTGGTGTGGTGGTGATGTTTTGGTGGTTGTGGGTTTTGATTGCCGGAATTTGCTGCCGGAATTTGCTGCCAGAATTTGTTGTTGAATTGGCTATGATGTTGAAATTTTTTGTAATAAAATTTGTTTGGATGCTGAGAAAATGTGAGAAAGTAATAGGAAAATAGCATTTTCAAATGCAACCAAACACATGAAAACATTTTCTAGGAAAATTTGAATAACATTGCCAAACACTTGAAAATATTTTCCTTTTCTGAAAAATAGTATTTCCGGAAAATAGATATTTTTCGGAAAATAGATATTTTTCGGAAAATATTTTACAGGAACCAAACGGACCCTTAGTGAAACCCACATTCGGTCATTGCCTCATTCTGTGCTTCCACTTAGAGACCTTCGTGCTCTTCTTTTAGGCAGTTGCAGGAATCGTGAAGAAATACCCTCACTTGGAATGCTTAGTAATCTTCAAGAGCTTGATCTTAGTGGTACTCGTATCACTGAATTGCAAAGAGAGATGGAAAACCTAAGTGAGCTAAGGCAATTAGACTCATCCAAGACATTCCTATTGAAAAGCATTCAACCTGGAATTATATCCAGGTTGTCTTGTCTAAAGGTTCTAAATATGAAAAGAAGTGGCTTTCACTTCCGTTTGAAGGGAAAGGAAGACGGACAAGCAACTTTTGAAGAGTTCAAATCCTTTAATCGATTACGTAAGTTATCCATCTCAGTGAATTGGATCCCATGGAACAAATATGAATATCTTTCCTGGATAAATAGATTGATGCATTTTGAACTTTCCATTTACTAAACAAACAGCATCCTAAGTACACATGAAAAGAGGGGCTATATCCAAAGTGTTAATCTCTCACAAGAATGGATTAGGTGGTTCTGGGGTAATTCAAGTTCACTAGTATTAAGTATTTGTGCAGGAATGAGTGAAATGCTTGAAGACTTCATCAAAAGTGCAGCCAACTTTGCTGGTTTGAAGTCACTTATTTTTAGCAGGTGTCCTATCAATTTAGGGCAAGGAGGAAGATGTGCTGCCCCTTGTGACCTACTACTGAACCTGGAGGAACTTCGTCTCTACGATATGCTTAACCTAAAAAGCATTTCAGAGCTAGCTGGTCATCTTGGGCTAAGATTTCTGTTAGGATATATATGTTTTAACTTGATTAAAAACATATGTCACTTATTTATGTAAATTGGCTAATCCTTTGACAAAACGCACTCTACTTGTAATTGGGTAGTTCTAGGTGTTTTTAATACTTCAAGAAACAATGTTTCAAGGTCAAGTGTTGAAGTCATCAAGTCTGTCCAAGAAAAAGCAAGCTGAAGTGCAAAGTTTTTAAAGCTCGACACCTGCTCGATAGCTACCTCGACACCTGGCTATCTGTCGAGATCTTCAGCTGATTCTTATCGCAATCTCAATAGCTTCTCGATAGCTAGTCAATCGATCGAGAAAGTTTTTGTCACCTCGACACCTCCTCGACACCTCTCGATCGATCGAGGTTACGGGAAATCAAAATTTCAGCTTTTTGATTTTTGGGCCAGGCTTATGTATTTGAGTAGGGTTTCTTTTCTCACAACCCTAGACTTATATAAGGCTTATTTTAAATGCCGTCACATGAGAGAATACAAGGAGAACATATGCAAAAGGTGATAGATGCCTTATTCTCTCTGAAAGAAGTTACTGCATCTTTGCGCCTTAGGGTTTTGTAACCAAGTGCTTCTTGATCTTCATTGTTGATGAAGTGAAGAACTTTGCAGCCAACATTCTTCTCCCTTAAGTTGGTGAGTGAGTCACGTATTGGGATTCGTGCAAAGGAGTTAGTCACGTACTGGGATTTGTGCAACAACAAAAAGGGTGGCGTTCATATATTGAAGAGTTCAGAGGTTCTAAAGCGGTAGAAGGTTTCTGCTGTGAGTTCATCTACGGGAATTGTAGAGTCTAGGGACAAAGGTTTTGTACTAGATCTGAAACTTCTCTTTACTATAGTGGATTGCTTTTCGGGAGGGTTTCCCCCTAAGTTTTTTACTGTGAAACTGGTTGGTTTCATTGGTTTTCCTGGGTCATCATATCTTGTCTTATTTATTTTTTTCGCTGCATGATTTTGACATGATATTAATGTTTGTTTGTTTTAACAAGTTTGATTCATAATAAATCTAATTAACAACTTGGGTTTAAAACTTGTTAATTCTATCAATCGGGGTCTAAATTTCCCAACAAGTGGTATCAGAGCGGGTTCACTCTGATTGGATTAATTTTCTGAGTGTGATCCATTGACCCCTGTTGTCATGGATAGAGGACAATCTTTATTTATACCTCCTTTATTTGATGGAACTAATTATGCGTACTGGAAAGTTCGTATGAAAGTGTTCTTGCAGGCTTTAGGTGAACAGGTATGGCAAGCTATTGAAGTTGGCTGGATTAAGCCGAAGGAAGCACCTGTGGATTGGGATGATGCAATAATTGTAGCTGCAAATTTCAATAGTAGGGCCTTGAATGCTTTGTTCTGTGGGGTGACCAATGAAGAATTCAAGAAAATATCATCCACGGAAGTTGCCAAGGAAGCATGGACCATTCTTGAGACCACTTATGAAGGTACCAAGGCAGTAAAGACTGTGAAGCTTCAACAACTCACTAGTAGTTTTGAAGAAATAAGAATGGAGGAGGATGAGACCTTTGATGAGTTCTATGCCAAACTCAAGGATATTGTGAATTCTGCCTTCAACCTTGGAGAATGTATTGCAGAATCCAAAATTGTGAGGAAAATCCTTAGGTCCTTACTTGAAAGATTCCATGCCAAGATCACTGCCATTGAAGAAGTCAAGGACATTGATCAAATTCCTTTGACTGAGCTTGTAGGGAACCTTCAAACCTATGAAATGGGATTAGGCTCAATGGGAAAAGGTGGAAAGAGCAAAAACTTGGCTCTTAAAGGTATAGAGGAAGAGATTGAGGACTCTGAAAGTGAAGATGAAGATGAAGATGATGATGAGGATGAAGATCTATCCTTCATAACTGATGAGATTATCAGACTTCTTCAATTTAGAAAAAAGGATAAAGGCAAACCTCTTAGGAAATCTAAATCCTCAAGAAAGGGCAAGAATGAGAAATCCCTCATCCAATGCCATGAGTGCAAAGGTTTTGGTCATATGAGGATAGAATGCCCAAACTACCTCATGAAGGAAAAGACCAAGGAGTCAAAAGATAAAGGGTTGGTTGCTACCTGGAGTGATACTGAGGATGACTCTTCTGATGAGTTTGTGGATGAATGTCGTCAAGTTATGGTCTTTGCTGCCACAATCGATAAGGTGATTGTGGAGAGTGCTAGTGACAGTGAAGATTCTTTTGATGATGAAGTACCTAAGAAGATGACCCCAAATTAAGAACTCTTTACAGACATGAAATGACATGGCCGTGTCTAGAGCAGATTAAATTGTTGCAATGCGATCGTCTCAGAAGGCTGCCTCTTGATAAACAAAATACAGATACCATAGATGAAATAAAAGGAGACTTACAATGGTGGTCTGCTTTGGAGTGGGATGATGAGAAAACCAAATTGAGTATGCTGCCTTATTTCCACTCATGGCGGTAATTGGAAATGGAATCATGGGCGGCGCCATGTATAGTTTAGGGGATTCAAATGAACCCCCTGAGCTAGCAAATTTTTTTTTTTTTTTTTTTTATATAATATATATATATTTTTTTATTTAATTTTTTTTTTTTTTTTTTTTTTATATAATATATATATATTTTTTTATTTAACCCTCCTAAATAAAAATTTGAACTCTCTGATTCTAAATTTTTTTAAAACCCACTTGAAATAAGTTTAATTACGATCATCTTAACAATATTTTGATATTTTTAAATACAAAAAAACACCTAACAACAATCCAATTTTATCTAAAAACTAGGAGAAATAGTAAGCCCAACAACAAAGTAACTTTTTTTTTTCATCTAAAATTGTTTTAAAAAGCCCATTTAGATCTTAATAAATTTAAAATAAACTAATGGAAAATTCATAGTTTACATTGTACTATCATTGTAATATCTACATTGTTTCTAAACAGATGTGTACAATATTATATAATTTTTGCAAATATGTATAGTATAATTATCCATAATATAAATCTTACATTAATAGTACAATGTAAACATATAATCGTCATAAACTAATAAATAAAAGTACTTTAGGCAGTAATAATTAAAATTCACTTAACAACAACAATTAACATGTTCATTTTATTAAGAAAAAATATGTCAAATGAACCTATAATTTATTTTTTATTCTATTACTAGTACGTATTATAGACAAATTTGTAATAAGAAAGCCATTTAAACCGTAAGATTCATATTTTACTTAAGAAGTATCTTCTTACTGACCTCCTTAGGAAAAAATCCTAGAGCCGCCACTGAATGGAATTACTGCTAGGATTTGGTGGCTTTGCCCTAAATAAGAGATTTGATGCTAAGTGGCCCTCGTGATTTTGTTTGAAAATTGAAAGAAAACTCAGTGAGTCAGGAGTTTGTTCATTACCTTACGTGATAGCACCATTAAATTATCTTAGTGTCAGAGCATCAATAAGCTTGAGAGTTTGTTCATTATTAGAGTGTGAACCCATGCGTGTATTGGGATATAATTGTGATACAATGTTAAAGTATAATTCTAGATCTAGGCATCTTTATCATCCTATTCATTTGTACCCTGCAATTTCATCCTTATCTCATTACCATGCTGTTAACATGTAAATGACAACTCTTCATTGCATCTCCCATTTTTGAAAACAAAAACCATTTTCCTTGAATATACAGCACTGATGCTTGGGTGCATCAGTACAAACAGATAAGACCTTCGAATATGTTTGAATATTTACTGTTTCACATCATTGTTGACAACTTAAGAAAACTTGCCAGCTGAATCCACTGAAGCACCAACTCTTTTTCCCGTAACTCATTAAAGGATTTGGCAGAAAGTAGAACTCACAAAACACATGTTCCTCTAAACATAATCCTTAACCCCCTAAACAAAAAAATAAGGTCAAATAACAACAATAAAAATTAGAAAGTAGCAAAAACAACCCAAACAAAAATAAGACTAAGCCAAACAACAATAAGTGAATAAATTATTCAACAGAAAACCTATTAAAAAAATCCCTAATCATTCAAATCTATAACTAATTCAACACATTACATAAAAATAATATCTAATTTCATTTTTGCTAAAAAAAGAAATATAAAGGGAAATATTTTAGTTGTGAGTTCTCCCTGGCAGAATCGTCAGCTCTGCTTTCTTTGGCTTTGCAATTAGAAGAACTTTGCTCTCCTCGGCAACTCGGCTTAGCAAGTATTATCTATTGCTCTCTGCCCCTCTCTTCATTTTCTCCTCTCTATCATCATCTCAAACTCTCTCACATTATTATTCTCATCTACATTCTCAATTTCCACTTTATCTCTTGTAAGTCGCTTTTTTCTTTTTCTTTTTGTTAATTGAATGACATTGTGATTCTTTATATTTTTGTGTTTATTTTTTATGATGTCCTTATATTCAAGTTCTTTCTCTATAAGATTTGATATAATTTAAGTTTATTAGAGACTATTCTAAAACAAGAATTCCAACAGCTGCCACTGCGTCTCTTTCTCTACAGCTCTGCTCTCTAAATTTAACGTGGCCGATAGGGATAAGATAAAAAAAAATTTCCATATAACTACTCCATTTGTTCTTTTTCTCAAGTGTGGTTATTTTATGAAATAAATCGGGAGTACTATGTAGTATGTATGAAGCCTTGAGCAATGCACATGTGCCGGTGCCGTGTAGGAATCTTACCACAAGTTTGAATCACAGCGCCAGAGTCAATCTTGCACTGTGGAAATTGTCCAGTGTATGTCGTTATGTTTCTTATAGAATTCCAAATCAAAGAGATAACAACTGTTCTTGGACTTTGTCTTCAGGCATTACTTAAACAGATAATACCTTTTCGCAAGTTGCATTAGCATTTATTAGTCTACATGGAGAGAGAAAGATAAAAAATTAAAATAAAATAAAAAAATTCTGGAAGGAACGACTTAAATCCAGAAGTATATCATATGATACACTACCATAGGAGCGGAATTAGAATTTTTTGTCTAGGGGCTGAGTTTAAATTATCTCATATTGAGTCACAATTCAGGAAAAAAAAGTACTACATACATGTCTTGAACAGATATATTATACCTTCTCGCAAGTTGCATCGGTTTAATCAATGTATTTTAATTAGCATTGAGCAAAACTAGATGACCAATTGAGTATCTTAAGGTCAATTTCCTACCTACGATTCTCTTATTCCTTTTAGCAACCATGACTCCATAACATTAAAGAAATAAAATATATGAATATAACAACACTTAAGTACTTCTGCAAAAAGACAAAATATGAATTGAAATTAAATATTACTAGTGGCATTGAAAAAGTGAAATTTAAATTATCAATTTGGTCCTTGATCAGTGTGAGAAAGAGAAGAAAAATGAGTAACAATTTAGGGATTAAGTTGGGTTTAGGGACCAAGTTGGTCAATTTTGAAAAATCTTGAACTTACTTGATGTTAGCCCATACAAGTGAGTTAGCTGTATTACATTTTTTTTAAAAAAGGTCAAATCATCCTCATTTACTTAGAAATCAATTTTTAAAAAAGTGAGATTCTGGTAAAAAAAAAAAAAGGAAGGACTTTTTGGCTTAAAAATTACACAAAAGTGGGCTTAATGGCCAAAATCGCCCTCTTGACCTACCATCTTTATTTCAGTGGAAACTCGTTTCAAAGTGTAAATGGACAAAAACAAAATAACGGAGTTATAGTTCCCGAATCAAAGAGCAAATGGACAAAAACAAAATAATGGAGTTATAGGACAATAATTGAACCACACTTGTGAGTCATCCATTCGTGCTAAAGTAATAATAAATAAGAAATATTAGGAGCACAAAAAATTACACAATTTTTCCTATAATTTACCACATGACAAGTTGTAAGTGATCTAGAAAAAGTGGTGGGTTCACAACTTTACTGCTCATAATATGTCACATGGTAAGTTGTAGCAAAAATTGCGTAAGTTTTTATGGTTATAGCATTTTTATAATAAATTGTTTATTTTTTATAACTTTTATTTGTGTAATGTAAGACAGAAACTAAAAATTATTTTATTTGAAATAAAATTATGAGAAAAGAAAAAAAAAAAATGCTTTGCTAATTGACAAACACAGTATATATGCTAACTGATGAACCAAGAAATTTCCGTCGTTCAAAGGGTCATTGAATGACCAAAGTGTCATAAAAGAACATTTAATGCATGAGCCGTAACACAAACGAAACGCAGGCCTGACCGTTGGAGGGGTCTTCAAATCAACTCATTAAAGCACCAGAAGTGTTACAAGGAGGCATTTAAGCCACCATTGAAAGCCCCCAACGGTTAAGAAGGTTGAGACCTATATAAACCACTTCAAAACCCAAACAAAGGTACGGACACTTATCATAATACATTCAATCCTCGTTATTTCCTCTCCAAATACCTGACTTCATCTTCGAAGGCTCACTTACTAGCACCACACCGGTGACCTTTTCAAGAGAAACCTTATTTCTAATCTTGTGCTGGAATTAAGGTTCATTTGGTCATACTTCGTCTGGACGAACCTAACAACTTACGAATTTGGCTTCATCACTAACTACTTCTCTTGAAAAAAGTCACAATCAATGAAAAGTCTCCATAATTGTTTTCTTAGATTGCAAGAGTTTTGTGTCTAGTGGTTAATTACATTAGACACATTAGGATGCGGATACATGTCTAGTTTTTTTTTTTGTTTTTTTAAATTCAAAATTGTTTGTGAGCCAAACCATTGTTATTGATTCCGTTCCATTCCGGCTGGAATAGCCGGAATTTTTCATATCGATATGCAAATCAGTACTAGAATACCCCACGTTCCACCTCGGGTCAAATTTCGGGCCATTCCAGTCATTTCGGTCAATTCCGGCCAATTTCGGCCGAGATGCAAATTTCGGCCGATACCGGATTTGGCCTATTATTTATAAAAAAAAAAAAAAAAAAAAAAAAAGGTCCAATGGGTGTTGGTAGTTCTTGGGAGTTCTTTTGATGATGAATTTGATCCTTCTCTCATGGATAATGATGAGGAGGAGGAGTAAATCTTGTATTTTTTTAATATTTAGTTATTGTCTTGTAAATTTTCTTATTGTGTGATGTTAAATTGGTGTTATATTGATGTTTAAGACTTAAGAGTTAAGACTAAATGATTTGTATTATTTGATATTTAGTTATTTATTTATTAGAATTGACAATTTTATGTTCAACATGAATATATATAAATTATTTTTTAAGAACCCCGAAACACCCTGAAACGGTACGTCGAAATCGGCCGGTACAGATATATTCCATTCCGTTCCGGCCAGAACGGCCGGAAAATTTCATACCAGTCACTTCACCAGCACGAAGCACCCTCTTGTTCCACCTCGGGTTGAATTCCGGTTGATTCCGGCCCGTTCCGGTCATTTCGGTCGATTTCGGTAAGTTTCGGCCGGTATACCAATTCCAGCCGGTATTGAAATCAAACTCGATCAACCCATCCTGTCACAGCGCTGATCACTTGAAGAAATGCATCCCATCACAGCAGTCTTCTTTTTCTTCTTCTTCTTCAGTTTTTCTGTGCGTTTCATCCTCTGCAACTCTTCTTCTTCTTTCTGTGCGTTTCATCCCATCACCGCGTTTCTTCTTCACAGCAGTCGTTGTGGCTATTTCTGCCCAGTTCAACTTTTTATTGTGCTTAGTTTTGCTTTTTGTAATATTATTTTTAGTTTTGTGAGCCTTCACGTGACTAGCCTGACTAGTATTTGAAAGGGAAACTTTAATTCAGCTTTTTATGTTGAATTGTTAGCCCCATGCCCTCCTCTACTCCACGTTGTCATCTAGTTTTTTTATAAAAATAAATTTCAGCTTTTATTTTTTATCTTTCATTATTTATATACATTTTAATCTTATAATATTCTAAAAATTTGTTAATATTAGTTTATTTAGGAAGATGAAAAATGGGAAAAATTGAAAAAGTAGTCAATAAGAAGCTTCTTGGAAGCTCACTTGTGTACAATTACCTAAAATGTGAGTTTTATTTACAAAAAACCCATAAAAAAATGTTTTTTTTAAAATAATAATCCCACTTTTTTTTTAATAGAAAACTATATTAAATTCATTTTTTTATATAATAGTAATAATAATATATAAATATATATTTTAGCAATAATTCCGAAACGGTTTCAGAAACGGTACCCGAAATTGACCAGCACCGAAATATTCCATTCCAATGAACAAACCGAAATGGGTTCCGAAACGGTATTCATAACATTGTTAATAACAATGGGCCAAACTACCCAAGAAAAGGCTGGGTTTTTAGGAGTGAAATTGTTGTATGTATTTTTGTTCAAAAATCTTAAGAGGGTTGGTGATTAAATTCTTCCTAATTTTTAATTCTTTTTAGTACAAGTCTCAAGGGATTTTTCCAAAACTTAGGGGGACCATGGCCACCCTAGGCTAGGCCTGTTCAACGATCAACCGGCACCGACTGAAACCGGTCTGACCGCACCGATCCGCCCCCTTCAGAGCTCTGCCGATGGTTTCCGGCACGGTGGTCGGCGGCATCTTTTCACTTTCGACGTCGGACTGGTGCGGCTGTCGGCGCTGAGATGTGCACACCGCCGAGAGCCGAACCGCACCGAGTATGTTTAATATGTATATATATATATATATATATTTTTTTTTTTAACTGAGATGTGCTCTCAGTTTCTCACACCATGGCCTATGCTATGTTCAAAAATATATGGCGTGCTGAGCACGCCGTGCTCAGTCTTTCAGGTTTTTTTTTTTTTGGGTGATGAGGACTCATTAGTTTCTTTCTCACCCGCATGCGAAGTCAAAGGAAATAAGCCTTTCAATAAATAAAAAAGGTTAGCGTGTGTCAGTCCTAAAGTATAGTCTCACTTAGGTCTTGTCTAATTGTCTTGCATTTAAACAAAAAATAAAAAAAATAAAAATGCCATAGTTGGTTAGTGTTTTTAAGTCACTGTATAAGTTTTTTTTTTTTTTTTTCCTTATTTACTCTCAGCCATACACGTACCTAGCACCCAGTTGTCTAACACTCTAACTTGTCTCTTTCTCTATTTTTAGACTTTTGCTCTCAGTCTTTCAGGCTCCTTTCGCTCCATCGCTTAGCTCAGTCGGACTCAAAAAAAGCTCAGTCGGACTCAAACAGATGGTTTGTAATGGGTTTTAATATTTGGGTCTGTAATAGGTTTTGAATCTTGTAATATTTAGTTTTGATCTAAGTTTTAATTTGTGGTTTGAATCCTTAAGTTTTCAGGGTTTGATTTTGGTTTTAGAATTTAGATATCTCTTCTGTGTGTGTGTGTGATAGACAGGTGGACACCGACCACCGCGCCGACTGAAACCGCCACCGAGGTTGTCGGAAAACCATTACTCAGGCGCGGCAGCAGCGTGGGTTTTTAGGAAACCGAAGATTCCGGTGCGGTGCAAAAACGGCCACAAAAACCGGCCGCACCACACCGTGTACAGCCCTACCCTAGGCTCCCCTAGTTTCGCCATTGCATCATTAACTTTTTTCCTTTAAATATTTAACAATTGAAAATATCATAATTTCAGCTATCTGACCAATAGCCATTAAAGACAACTCAAGCAAAATAAAATAAATAACTACATTAGGACAGGAGGATGAGAACACCCAAATTTTTGCTTTTTTATTTTTATTTTTATTTTATTTATTTATTTTTTATTCAAAAAGTTTTTCATTTTAAAAGCATCGTGGTTTGAACATTGTATAATATAATTTGATTCATTTTGAAACCTAATTTCATACCTACCCTTAAAAAAAAAACTTCATACTTTTGGAGGTATCTAATCTGACAAATAGGAATAGCATTAAAGAAAGGGGGTGAGAACTAAGAACACCCAAATATGCTTTCTTGAGAGACAAAATAGGCGGCAAATGTTTTTTTAACCAACAAAGTTTTGCTATCAAAAAAACAAAAAGATATATATATCAATTAAATTTTAAAATTTTAAAATTTAAAATTTTATAATATTAAATTATACATAAAAATTAAATCACGCGTGAAAGCCAGGGGACCATGCTGGATAATTTATGTGAGAGTAGGCAATCCTCTCAGCAATGAGTCATTGTGTGTCTTTTCATTCTGTTTCTTCACATCATTGTGCCCGCGAGACCGTGGAAACTTGTATTTTCTGTGGTTCTCCCATTCTTTGGCGTCAATTATTTTAAGCTTCCGGCATCTCCCATAGCAAAATTTCCAGCATGGAAGTGGTGGCCGCGGCTGTTGGTGCATTATTGACAACTGTTAGAGATATATATTAGTTATATTAGCCCAATGTAATAGGCCCAAGCCCATTCCTGCTTGTACTGGTAGTCTAGGGTTTAGTCGCCTATATATACTCATGTTAGGATTCATTGTAACACAGGTTATTGTACTACACTCCTACACAATAAAGATGTAGCCCTTAAGGGATTCCTCCGTGGATGTACGCCGTCAAGGCTGAACCACATAACCCTCGTGTTCTTGATGTTCCTATTCTATGCTTCCTCTTCCGCATCTACTCTAGCATACATAACATGGTATAACACATTGCGTTTGATAATATTCTCCATTTAACATGGTATCAGAGCTAATATTTAACATGGTATCAGAGCCAAACTCCGTTCTTGGTATCAAACAAAATCTCTGACAAGCAAAGAAGATTTTAATGTGCACATCACCATCAGAAGTCACACATGCTTCTCTGCTGAATCTAGACTCCATGGCATCTTGCAGCCACGGTGGCTCAGTGCTGTGTTCAAGATCTACAAACTCAAGCAAAGCCGTGACTCAACTTCTCAGATCTGTGCTAATCCAAGCACACATGCTTCTCTGCTGAATCTAGACTCCATGGCATCTTGCAGCCACCATGGCTCAGTGCTGTGTCCAAGATCCACAAACTCAAGCAAAGCCGTGACTCAACTTCTCAAATCTGTGCAAATCCAAGTCTCGCCTGATGAAACCAACACCACAGACGTGATCCACGACCACCTGCGACCAAAACCCAGGAACACGGCCCCCAACGGCGGCCTCACGCGCCGCCACGTGCCGCCAACAGCTCCGGAATCTCCCCACGCACCGCCTCGATTTCCTTTTTTGTAGCTCATTAATTAGTCACACGCGCCGCCCTATTGGCCATGTCGACCACCGATTTGCCTACAGAAGAAATCTGGCTTTCAAATGATTAAGCACGCACCTCCACGCGTCGATTTGGTATCTGGCTTCTCCTCCACGCGCCAGTGGACCTCCCACGCGCCAGCCACTCGCCGAAATATAAGATGACGTCATTAATGACGTCAGCAAAAGGCCTTGTCATCACCACGTCATCAGCCACGCAGCTCGCCACGTCAGCAGTGTCACCTCGTCAGCACCACGTCATCTAGTTGACCGTTGACCCGGACCAACCCGACCCGGACTACCCGGATCTGACCCGTGAGCACTGACCGTTGACTTTGACAAAATCCGTTGACTTTGACTTTTTGTGTTGACCTTTGACCAAAAGTCAAAATTTTCGAAAGGGTCTATCTTGCTCAGTTTTTCGCGTAGATTCCAATTTTGGACTCCGTTTCTTCATTTGAAGCTCTGAAATTGGTCAATTGGCATGTAACCCTCGTGTTCTTGATGTTCCTATTCTATGCTTCCTCTTCCGCATCTACTCTAGCATACACAACATGGTATAACACATTGCGTTTGATAATATTCTCCATTTAACATGGTATCAGAGCTAATATTCAACAACAACAACTAGCAAGCTTCTCTGTAGTTGTGTCAGTTCTAAGGCCAACACCACTGTTAATTTGCATTCAAATCTTGCTGCTGTTGAGGAGGAGATGAAAAGCCTTACGGATCGTATAAAAGAAGTCAAACGTGAAACGGAAGCAGCGGAGAAAGAAGGAAACGAAATTAGAGCTCAAGTCGTAACTTGGCTTAAGGACGTGGAAACGCTTCAGCCTAGAGTCAATGCAATTCAAGGACAAATGTTCAACAACAAAAAGCCTTCTCGATGTTTCTTAAATTACAGAAAGCGGTATAGAGCGAGCAGAGAAGTGGAAGAAACTCTGAAAGAGATCAAAAGGCTTCTTCTTGTAGCTGGAAGTTTTGACTCTGGTTTGGTTTGTCTTACTAGAGTTCCCAGAGCAGTGGAGTGTATTCCTGGCCCTTCAATTCAAGGTCAAACAACTGCATCAAAAAAATTAGACGAGACTATGAAGGCATTGGATGATGGATTCAAAAGGATTGGTATTTGGGGACTAGGAGGAGTTGGCAAGACTACTCTGGTGAAGAACTTGAATAATGAGCTCAGAAAGGCTTCTACACAGCCTTTTGGCATTGTCATTTGGGCCACCGTTTCCAAGAAATCAGTTAAAGATGTCTAGACACAAATAGCTGAAAGATTAAATTTGGAGGTGAAAATGGGAGAAAGCGTGCAGAGAATGGCCAGTCGGCTTTATGAAAGGCCTGAGAATGAAGAAAAATTTCTACTCATTCTAGATGATGTTTGGGCGAAAATTGATTTAGACACTTTGGGTGTCCCAGGGCCTGAAGTTCATAAAGGCTGTAAGATCATATTGACTTCTCGACTTAAGGAAGTCTGTAGGGCTATGACAACCGATCTCGAAATCAAAATAGAAGTTTTAAATGATGTTGAAGCATGGCAATTGTTTTGTCAAAAGGCAGGGGATGCGGCTCATCTGGAAGAAATTAAACCATTAGCAGAAGCAATTGTAAAAGAATGTTGCAGATTACCACTAGCCATCATCACCGTGGGAGCTGCCATGAGAAAAAAGACAAAGGTCGAGTTGTGGAAGCATGCGTTAAAGGAGTTGCAAAGATCAGTGCCTTCTATAGAAGGAATTGAGGCTGAGGTCTATAAGCCGTTGAGGTTGAGTTATGACTCATTACAAGGTAACAACATAAAATCTTGTTTCTTATATTGCTGTCTATTTCCCGAGGACCATATAATTGAAATAAGGGAATTAGTACAATACTGGCGGGCAGAAGGTTTGATAGGTGAAGGACAGAATTGGGAGGATATGGACGAAGGCATTTCTTCGATTGAAAATCTGAAGGACTCTTGTTTGTTGGAAGATAGTCCCTATCCGAACACTGTGAAGATGCATGACGTTGTTCGAGATGGGTAACAGCATAACAAGGCTACCTGATTGCATGATACAATGTTCAAAGGCCTCGGTTCTGCTACTCCAAGACAATCATGCCCTTGACACGGTTCCTGAGAAATTCCTGCAAGGGTTTGAAGCACTAAGGTATTGGATCTCAGTGATACCAGCATCCGGTCATTGCCTCATTCTCTACTTCAACTTAGAGATATCCGTGTTCTTAATCTTTCCAGTTGCAGTAATCTTGAAGAACTACCCTCACTGGAAATGCTTACTAAACTTCGAGAACTTGATCTTACTGCCACGTGTATCGCAAATTTGCCAAGAGGGATTGAAAACTTGAGTGAGCTAAGGATTTTAAACTTAGACGAGACTGAAAAACTGAAAAGCATTCAACCTGGAATTATATCCAAGTTGTCTTGTTTAGACAGTCTATCCATGTGTGAAAGTGGCTTTCATTTCCGTTTGAAGGGAGAGGAAGACGGGCAGGCAACTTTTGAAGAGCTCAAATCATCCTTTAATCGATTACGTTACTTAAACATCTCATTGAATGGAATCCCATGGGACAAATTCGAAGATCTTTCCTGGATAAATAGAATGAGTTATCTTGAACTTTGTTTTTACCAAGCACAAGGAAGTGACGTCCTAATTACATTTGATGAAAAAAGTTGTTCTATCAAGAATCTTAATCTTTCTCTCTCGCAAGAATGGATTGGGTGGTTCTGGGGTAATTCAAGTTCTCTGGAAGTAGACGAATGTACAGGACTGGTTGAAATGCTTGTAGACTTCATTGAAAGTGATGTCAGCTTTGCTGGTTTGAAGTCACTTTCTATTAGAAATTGTCCAACCAGTTTAGGGCGGGGAGGAGGATGTGCTGCTCGCTGTGACCTACTACCAAACCTGGAGGAACTTCATCTCTACAATATGACAAACCTAAATAGCATTTCAGAGCTACCTTGTCATCTTGGGCTGAGATTTCATACCCTAAAATCAATAGAAGTGGAATTTTGTTCTGAGATGAAATATCTTCTCTCCTGTGGTGACTTCATTCAAACTCTACCAAACCTAGAAGTAATCAAGGTAATCGATTGTATGGACTTAGAGGAGCTCTTTAATAATGAATCAGGGCAGAACATATCTCCAGATCCTATGGTTCCAAAACTACGGATATTGCAATTGGGGCACCTTCCCTATTTCAAAACTCTTTGCAGACATGAGGAGACATGGCCGTGTCTGGAGCAGGCTGAAGTGAGGGAGTGCAAAGGTCTCAAAAGGCTGCCTCTTACTAACCAAAATGTAGGTACCATAAAAGAAATAAAAGGAGAATCAGAACGGTGGGATGCTTTGGAGTGGGATGATGACCAAACCAAATCAAGTTTGCTGCCTTTTTTCCATCCTCGGTAGTTGGGTGGCTTCGGTCAGATAAGGGCTTTGGCCCAAAGTGGTCCTTTTGATCATATGTTTGAAAATTGAGTGAGTTAAAGAGTTTGTTCATTTTCGTAGTGTGAAAGAGTATGTGCATTATTTGAGTGTGAGCACACCATTGCATGTATTGAAAATTTGGAACAATTGAGTGTCACGTTTGTGAGTTAAGATCGAAAGAGTTTTGAGTTAACCCATAATGGGTTTGAAATTGTGAGAATTTGAAGTTTGTATCTATATCTTTCATAAATGGATTTTTATTGGTGTGCCCATGGATGTCATTTAGGCATGAAGTTTTTCTTTTTTCTTTTTTCAAGAAGACGTAGGCAGGTATGAAGTTGGCGAAATGATATTGAAATCATGTTAATGTATTTTAATTTCTTGTTTATATGGATATTTATGCTAATTAAAAATTAAAATGTTGGTAGTAGAATTTCCATTATATTAAATATTCAGAATTATGGCAAGTAATAAAATAATTTCAGGTTTCCTTCTAGGCAGCCCTAATCCAACCAGATCTTGAGCACCACTCTTTTTGCTTTTTCCTTTTCATGATTTCTACTTCTTTTTTAAAGATCCATTAGGGAAAGAAATACATTTATCTTCTTCTGCAAGTTATATATCAGCTCGTCTCTTTGATTTCAAGCTTAAAATGATTCGAATAGGCAATTTATTAATAATCTTCCCAAAAAATTTCTATCTATTATGGTATTTATGTTATGCTTTTGGAGCAATATATAACTTTCCTGTACATGCAACTGTGTAGTCTGTGCTTTCCAGCTCTTTGCTGTCTGAACATAAATCACAACTTGAATCTAAATAGAAGAGCTCCTAATTTCCTGGAATTAGGTGATCTTCAGCAAATACTGAACATAATGCATAGCACCCAAAAAAGAGAGAGCTTTTAACCTGGTGTCTTTCCCCTGCATAGTACAAGAAATGCATGACCAAACTATCAATTTGTTTATACAAATAAGCAGTACAAGATTACAGGCCTGGACAACTTTCCTAGAGAAAGATAACGGTCTGTTTTGGCAAAATTTTTTGCTTTTTCTCTCAATTTAAGAAATTTTTTTTTGATATATATATATATATATATAAATTTTTTTTTTTGGAAAATAAGCTTCTCAATTTAAGAAATTTTTTTTTGATATATATATATATATATATAAATTTTTTTTTTTTGGAAAATAAGCTAACATTTTAACTTTTTGTCATATATTTAGCATAAAAGCTACAAAAAACTCTATCTTTTGAAAAATTCCATGCAAATAAACTACCGAAAACTACCAAATATCCAAATGCACACAAGATCTGATTAGTTTAAAATGCCATTTATATTAAAAAGAGAAAAAGGTTGACTCATAGTTGTAGTTCCACAGGTTCATTAATAAGTATTATATTAGAACCTTTATATTAGAACCTTTGCCATTTATATTAGAACCTTTATAAAATGCCATTTATATTAGAACCTTTGCAGAATAAGATATTTTTAGAGCTTATGCCTAATCATCCTATCCATTTAGACCATGCAATATCCTCATCTCATTAATATGTTGTTAACATGTAAATGACAATTCTTTATCACATCTCCTACTTCAGAAAATAAAAACCATTTTCCTTGAATATACAGCACTAATGCTTGGGTACAAATAGATATACCTTCAAACGTGTTTGAATATTTACTGTTTCACAGCATTGTCGAAAACTTTAAGAAAAGCTTTCCTGAATCCACAAAACCATCAACCCTTTTCAGTTTTCCCCCATAACTCATTAAAGGATGTTGCAGAAAGCCAGAGAGTAAAACTTGTAAGCACGTTTCAGTCCACAAGTGAAAAGACAACTAGTTAAAGAATCTAGGAAATCCATGACGGAACAGGAAGAAGTCCAATTAAACAAATTGTTGCAGAAAGAAGATAAGAACCCACACATGAGATTGGTCAAGCATTTCATCTTTGATAAAATGGAAAAAGAGTGGTAGCAAAATATATTTAAATTAAAAGAATAAAGAAACAGTGAGAAAGAGATTTTACAAGATGCTATTATGTACGTATTTAAAACTGGTTATTGGGAAAATATATAGACTGTTATTTACATAGTTGAGTAGATGAAATCCCAAATACATAGCATCCAAAGTTCTGCATCACTATTCTCTAAATTTCCACCCATCATATACACTGTTAAGAGAAAAGGGACAGTGTAACTCAAAACTACCAGCAGAAAATAGGGAAATTAATTAAAATGTGACGAAAAAGAAATCCAAACAAGGTAGAATGAATTTCAATATATAGATATATATATCTATATATATATAAAGCCTTCATTCAGTATAACATGTTTACCAGATTGAAAGCCAATCAATATTCAATAGTAGTATGCTCAGTAACTTCATTTACCATGTCCAACCAACCATTTAAACCAGACAAGGAACATACCTCTAATCAAACTCACCACCTTCATCTTTAAAATGATTCTCTATTTTCATGCCTTCTTTGTTACTATTTACAAACTTGAGTTGAGCCTCCATTCTTAAGCTCTTTCTATTAATTACAATCTCCTGCGATTCTTTGTATTTGGGTTGTCACTAATATTTACAAAGCCCTTGGTTCCTACTTCCTACTAGCATCCGAGGACCATTACATTCAGTTTCTTTGCTAGCATTGTGAAATTCTGCCACTACAGCAGCACTGTCAGTCATAGAGTCAAGCAAGCCAGAGCTGCTCCTACATGAATGCCTGCCGTTTCAGACAGCTCAGACCTTTGATGCTGAAGATCATTGGTTTTGCAATCTAAAGTTGGGTTCCTACATGACACAAGAAATGGTACCCAAAAATGTCAGTACAACCGTCATTGTTGTGCACAAAAAAGACAACTATCAAAAGCAGAAGAAATTATGGGTGCACATTTAAGCAAATCATATGATTTTTATTCTATTGGTAAGTTGCAAACCCACTCAATGGATCTTAAAGCCACAATCTCACCCTCTATCCCACTCTTATGAGGAGGAGGTGCTATATAAGCTAGAGCTCATTGGCACATTAAACAAAACATATAATTATTATAAGTCAGCTTTATCTAAGATAAAGTCCTTTTAGTATGATAGTGTAAAGAATCAGGTGCCCATGCATCCAAAACATAATGGTAAAGCAATGTTATATATAAGAAACAGCCACAAGCCGAAAAACCAGAATATGTAAAATAAATAGACAAAACCTAGTGTACCTTGTTTGTTGAATTTTGGGGCTTGAAGATAGTCAAAAACTGGACCAAGTCTTTTGACCTTGCTTCAATCATGCAAGCTGGGATTCCTTCAATTTCAATTTCTCAGCAGGAAGAATTTTCTTCATTCATTTTGCTGCCTTCCACCATCATTGTTTGAAAGTACATCTGGCTAGCAAATTTACAAGAACAAGGGAGATGTCAGACATCAAACACAATGTACGCATGATTGAACAAGCACACTATTCCATTCCGCCAGAAAACAAATACCTCATGTTTTGCCCACAACAGGGTCCAAGGCTGATGCATATGCAGTTCAGCTTCTGATATATAGAAATGATGTTTCTCCTCAGGACTGATTTTTGCTTTCATGAATGCACCCCCAGCTTCAGGATAGATGCTATTTCCTTTCTTCAATAATTCAGGATGTACTTTCTTGCTGTCTGAATTCCCGATCTCACCATATATGTCAATATTATCTTCTCTATCTTCAGTTTTGTTTTTGACATATATTCCGCTTTTGGATTGCCTCAACAGCCAATCTTGCATCACATTCTAGAGCTGACTCAGGTGCAGTGCTTAATCCAGACACAAAAGGAGTTGGATCTAGACAAGTTGATGTTCACAACACATATTATACCATACAACTAGGAGGAGGAAAAACCAAAAGGTAGTAATTTTCCATAGAAGAGCTGCAATCCTCAAATAAAGCATTGCCTTTGCAATTGTGGAAATATGAAGCAATGGCTCCAGAAAGGAAACTCATCCTGCCAGTTGCATCTGCTGCAGCACCACTAACAGTGCCTTTCCTTCCATTCTTTTGATTAGGTGGTCAACTTACCACAGGCTTAGCCATAACACCCTAATAGCTATTTTTGGTGGTAAAACTAGGGCAACAGCAGACTGGAAGTTTACTGATCCGTTGAAAGGATTTATAGCAAACAAATTGAGTGTCCCCCTTGATGAGTTAATCATAATCCAGTTGCTGTTGTCACAGAAGTTGATATCCTGTATGACCTAAAAAAACCGAAAAAGCATATAAGCACTTGACAATAATGACATATTCAGGAAGGAACCATGAAAGAATTATCTAACACTGCATTTGTAAAACCATGTTGTAGCCTGGAAAGATGTACATAAGATGCACCAGCATCAGATGCAGAGGAGTGTATGAGATTGTCCAAGCATTATTTTGAAAACATTTATGTTGTGCCACTAGGGTCAAAGCATAATGCTGAAATGGGACTCTTGTATGCCCTGAACTGGGCAATAACAACTTTGCTTATAATATCTTTGATAATGACCTGAAAAACATAAGAAAACAATAAGAAAGCTAGGGAAATTAGCTGAGATATCAAAAGGATCATGCAAGTATTAGTTCATAAAATAACTTCTCTAGTAAATACCACAGCAGCATGATCTACCACAGACTAAGTTGCTACTGTGTTCATTGAAGATCAAAATTGGAGTGACATAGGTAATAAATCAATTCATCATCTATGCCAAAGACAATGTTGCTACCATGTTCACTCACCGAAGGGAGGAAAAAAAAAAAAAGGTTGCTACCATGTTCAGTAGAAGGTAACCAATTCCTCAAAATGGACTTAATGATTCATATGATAGGTTAACCATAACAAGATTTGTCACACAGCTTCCGTTATGCAATATAATGCATTCACCTAGGTAAAGGAGCACAGGCAAAGTAAAAGTGTATGACCTCTAGTCAAGCTTGCAAACACAGTGAATACAGAGATAAAAGGGAAGGCATATAGATGTGGATTCAATGAGAAGAAAAAACAAAACTCAAGAAAATCATGTACCCATAAGCAAGCCATCGGGGACCCATAAACTTTAGGACATGAACATAAGATTGAGATCACAGGGAATGAAACCAAACAGCAGTAGGCAAAAAACTGAGGTTTAAGTCTTGTGTAAATGTATGATCAGAATTATGGTAAGTAATAAAAAAATTTCAAGTTTCCTTCTACGCAACCCTACTCCAACCAGATCTTGAGCACCGCTCTTTTTACTTTTTCCTTTTCATGATTTCTTCTTCTTTTTTAAAGATCCATTAGGGAAAGAAAAACATTTATTTTCTTTTGCAAGTTATATATCAGCTCATCTCTTTGGTTTCAAGCTTAAAATGATTCGAATAGGTAATTTATTTATAATCTTCCCAAAATTTTTATTGTCCTATCTTTTCTGTTATATATGTTATGCTTTTGGAGCATTATAACTTTCCTGTACATCATACATGTAACTGTGTAGCCTGTGCTTCAAGCTCTTTTCTGTCTGAACATAAATTACAACTTGAAACTAAATAAAAGAGCTATTAATTTCCTGGAATTAGGTGATCTTCAACAAATACAAAGCACCGCTACATAATTCATAGCACCCAAGAAAAAGAGAGTTTTTTGCTGGTGTCTTTCACCTACATACTAGGATGCATGGATACTCAATTTTTGCGCACATACCCGTATTTGATACATATCGTACCAGATATCTCTAAGATACATACCCAGTCATTTAAAATATAAATACACACACACACACCAATGCATCTAGGATACACCTGTGATATGACTTGGATATCGTTCTAACCCAACCCCTGATAGTGAAAGATAGCCCAAACTTGTAAGAGTTTTTATTTATATGTTTTATATATTGGTTTCAATGTTAAACACTTACCTAGTTATCTATTATTACTCTTTTTGATCTTGGTTTGTTTTCTAAACATCATTTAAGGTCCATGGATTCACTTTATTATCCATTATTACTTTTAAATTGATATATGCTTAACAATATATAAAATAAATGCTTATGCAAATAAGCTACCAAAAACTACCGCATACCCAAATGCAAGCAAGGTTTGATTAGTTTAAAATGCCATTTATATTAAAAAGAAAAAAGGTTGACTCATATTTGTAGTTCCACAGGTTCATTAATAAGTATTATATTCATTGAAATCGGCTTATCAACTGATTAGATTAAAATGCCATTTATATTAAGTCCTTTGAAGAATAAGATATTTTTAGATCTAATGCCTAATTGTTCTAGTCACCCTATTCATTTATATTACTATGTTTGTTTACATGTAAATGACAATTCTTTATCACATCTCCTACTTTAGAAAATAAAAAACATTTTCCCTGAATATACAGCACTGATGCTTGGGTACAAACAGATATTGCTTCAAACATGTTTGAATATTTATTACTGTTTCACACCGTTTTTGACAACTTTAAGAAAAGCTTTCCTGAATCTATTAAAGCATCAACCCTTTTCCCCTATAACTCAGATATTGCAGAAAGCCAGAGGGTAAAATTTGTAAGCACGTTTCAGTCCATAAGTGAAAAGATCAACTGGTTAAAGAATCTAGAAACTCCATGATAGAACAGGAAGGAATCCAATTAAGCAAATTGTCACAGAAAGAAGATAAGAACAAAGAACCCACACATGAGATTGGTCAAGCATTTCATCTTTGATAAAATGTAAAAAGAGTGGTAGCAGAATAAATTTTTAAAAGAATAAAGAGAAAGAGATTTTACAATATACTATTATGTACATATTTACAACTGGTTATTGAGAAAAAATATACTGTTATTTACAAAGTAGTAGATGAAATCCCAACTACATAGCATCCACAGTTCCACATCAGTATTCTCTAAATTTCCACCCATCATATTAACACTGTTAAGAGAAAAGGGACAAAGTGTAACTCAAAACTACCAGCAAGAAATAGGGAAATTAATTAAAATGTGACTAAAAAAAATCAAAACAGGGTAGAATGAAATTCATCTCTACCAGATCGAAAACCAATCAATATTTAATACTAATAAGCTCAGTAACTTCATTTTTTATGTCCAACCAACCATTTAAACCAGACAAGGAACATACCTCCAAACTAACTCACCAACTTCATCTTTAAAATGGGTCTCCATTTTCAGGCTGTCTTTGTAACTATTTACAAACTTGAGTTGAGCCTCCATTCTTAAGCTCTCTTGATTATTTACAATCTCAAGCGAGTCTTTGTTTTTGGGCTGTCACTAATATTTACAAAGCCCATGGTTCCTACTAGCATCTGAGGACCACTACATTCAGTTTCTTCGCTAACATTGTGAAATCCTGCCACTGCAGCAGCACTGTCAGTCATAGAGTCAAGCAAGCCAGAGCTGCTCCTACATGAAAGCCTGCTGTTTCAGACAGCTCAGACCTCTGATGCTGAAGCTCATTGGTATTGCAATCTAAAGCTGGGTTTCCGTATGAGGACTACTACATTCAGTTTCTTCGCTAACATTGTGAAATTCTGCCACTGCAGCAGCACTGTCAGTCATAGAGTCAAGCAAGCCAGAGCTGCTCCTACATGAAAGCCTGCTGTTTCAGACAGCTCAGACCTCTGATGTTGAAGCTCATTGGTATTGCAATCTAAAGCTGGGTTTCCGTATGACACAAGAAATGGTACCCAAAAATGTCAGTACAACCCTCATTGTTGTGAACAAAAAAGATAATTTACAAAGTGATCAAAAGCAGAAGACATTATGGGTGCACTTTTAAGCAAATCATATGATTTTTATTCTATTGGTAAGTTGCACACCCACTCAGTGGATCTTAAACCCACAACCTCACCCTCTATCCCATTCTTATGAGGAGGAGGTGTTGTATAAGCTAGAGCTCATTGGCACATTAAACAAGACATATAATTATTATATGTCAGCTTTATCTAAGATAAAGTCCTTTTAGTATGATAATGTAAAGAATGGGATAGTCACAAACTGGAACCAAGTCTTTTGACCTTGCTTCAATTATGCAAGTTGGGATCCTTTCAAGTTCAATTTCTTCGTTGGAAGAATTTTTTTCATTCATTTTGGTGCCTTCCACCATCATTGATTGAAAGTATATCTGGCAAGCAAATTTACAAGAACAAGGGAGATGTTAGACATCAAACAAAATGTATGCACGATTGAACAAGCACAATATTTCATTCCACCAGAACACAAATACCTCATGTTTTTCCCACAATGGGGTCCAAGGCTGATGCATCTGCAGTTCAGCTTCTGGTATATAGAAATGATGTTTCTCCTCAGGACTGATTTTTTGCTTTCATGAATGCACCCCCAGCTTCAGGATAGATGCTATTTCCTTTCTTCAATCATTCAGGATATATTTTATTGCTGTCTGAATTCCCAATCTCACCATATATGTCAATATCTTCTCTGTCTCTCTTCAGTTTTTTTTCTGACATATATTCCACTTCTGGATAGCCTCAACAACCAATCTTGCATCACATTCTGGAGCTGACTCATGCACAGTGTTTAATCCAGACACAACAGGAGTTGGATCTAGACAAGTTGATGTTCGCAATGCATATTCCACAGTACAACTAGGAGGAGGAAAAACCAAAAGAGACTAATTTGTCTTTGAAGAGCTGCAATCCACAATTAAAGCATTGCCTCTGCAATTGTGGAAGATGAAGCAATAGCCCCAGAAAGGGAACTCATCCCGCCAGTTGCAGCTGCTGCAGCACCACTTACAGTGCTTTTCCATCCATTCGTTCCATTCCTTATTCTGTTGATTTATGAGCAGGTGGCCAACTAACCGCAGTCTTAGCCATAACACCCAAACTGCCATTTTTGGTGATAAAACTAGAGCATCAGTAGACTGGAAGTTTACTGATCCTCTGAAAGGATTTATAGCAAACAAATTGTGTGTCCACCTTAATGAGTTAATCATAATCCAATTGGTGTTGTCACTGAAATTGATATCCTCTATGACCTAAAAAAACCCAAAAAACATATAAGCACTTGACAATAACAACGACATATTCAGGAAGAAACCATGAAAGAATTATCAAACACTACATTTGTAAAACCACGCTGTAGCCTGTAAATATGTACATAAGATGTACCAGTATGAGATGCAGAGGAGTTTATGAGATTTTCCAAGCATTATTTTGAAAACATTTATGTTGTGCCACTCGGATCAAAGCATAATGCTTAAATAGGACTTGTGAGTGTCCTGAACTGGGCAATAACAAATTTGCTTACAATATCTTTGAAAATGACCAGATAAACACAAGAAAACAATAAGAAACCTAGGGAAAAATTAGTGAGATATCAAAAGGGATCATGCCAGTATTAGTTCATAATATAACTTCTCTAGTAAATATCACAACAGCATGATCTACCACAGACTAAGTTGCTACTGTGTTCATTGAAGATCAAAAATGGAGTGACATAGGTAAGAAATCAATTCATCATCTGTGCTGAAGACAATGTTGCTACCATGTTCACTCACCGAAGGGAGGAAAATAGAAAATAAAAAGGTTGCTACCTTGTTCAGTAGAAGGTAACCCATGCCTCAAAATGGACTTAATGATTCATATGATAGGTTAACCATAACTAGATTTGTCACACAGCTTCCATTATGCAATATAATTCATTCACCTAGGTAAAGTAGCACAAGCAAAGTAAAAGTATATGACCTCTAGTCAAGCTTGCAAACATAGAGAATACAGAGATAAAGGGGAAGGCATATATATGTGGATTCAATGAGAAGAAAAAACAAAACTCAAGAAAATCATGTACCCATAAGCAAGCCATCAGGGACCCATAATCTTTAGGACATGAACATAAGATTGAGATCACAAGGAATGAAACCAAACAGCAGTAGGCAAAAAACTGTCACTCACTGGATCATGGCAGTTTGGGATGCTCCCATTGCAAGGAGTGGTTAACCCATTATCAATGTTTCTATTCTGCCTATAGAACGGGACCCATCAGAACAAAATTGTCTTAATGTCTCTTTGATGCAATTGGTTTTGGTAGCATTTGCATGAATGAAACTTGGTCATGGACATTATTTGCATCCTCAACATCCCACACCTGGAATCTCCCTCACCCTCTAACTTGTGAAGCCCAGCCCATGTAGCTCTCACTTTGAAACAACAAATCTATATACATATTGTCTACTCAGTGTGAAACTATCAAAGACAAAATAAAATATTGAGTCAAAAATTTCCAACCAAATAGCTATATTGTAATCAATTTTGAAATTTAAAAAAAAAAAAAAAATTAATCTTTCACTAAAGCATAAAAGAACCTCACTTACACACACTGCATGTCCAAATTCAAGTACATCTGGTCTCACATAATTATGAATTTAATTTATGTGCAAATTCCTTGCAAATATGCAACTATTTTCATGAACATTTGAAATTCTTATATAGGACAAGCTGCCAAGAACTAAATCCATTTACTTCTTTTTTTGTAACTAACCGTACAATAACTAAATCGTCGTTTGGGCAGAGGCTTGCCACGAAGTTGTTTGCAAAACTTCGCCGGACCGCCGTCTCTCCCGTGCATTTGCCGTTCTGACGAGTCGTCTTCCAGTACCTGAGACTGAGATTTCGTGGGTCCAAAGAGACTCATTAAGGCCAAGGCCCAACCCAATTTAATAATTTAAAAAATAAATAAATAAAGAAGAGGAACGAGAAGAAGAAAGGAGCAGTCCGGTCCAGTTTGTTAGCCTAATTTCAAAACCATGCTCAGTTAACAAGCCCAGCCCAATTTAGGTTCTTGTTACAACTTTCTGTTGAGAGTCTTGAGACTTGGGTACATTTGAGTTTTTTTTTTTTCTCTGAAGTTGCATATTATGTTTATTAGTTATTAAATTATTTTTTATTAAATGTTAGGATATATTTTCTTGAAACAAGGATAAGTCAAGAGGTGCTATTTCAATCAATTAAGTTAAAAGGCTTTGTCTGAAAAAAAAAAAAAAAAAAAAAAAAGTTAAAAGGCTCTTGGGCTGAGGTTCAAGCCTCTATGAGGGAGCTTTATACATATATATAATTATATTGAAGTAGAGTAAAATTTCTATCTTATCAAAAAAAGAAAAAAAGAAAAAAAGGCTCTTGGCCAAAGGATAAGATTTAACAATAATTCAATTTAGGGCAAACTTTATCATCTAAGTTTCAAAAAATTAAATTCTAATCCAACTAAAAGTCTATTATTTTCAAAGTTTATATATATTCAGCCATAGTCCTTCATACAATTCCTCTTAAACAATAAGCTACTACTATAATTAAATCCCACACCATACCACCATGTTGTTGTTGATGTTGTTGTTGTTGTTTTCTCTTTTCCTTTTTTTTTTTTTTTCAAGATGCAACATACGCTTATGTATTTGTATATATAATAGTTTTGATCTCATAATTTCATCTTGCGTATTATTATTAGTTTCTGAATTTGCATGCATGGACTTCATATCAAAAGTAAGCCTACTAGAAAGAAGTAAACATGGGACACCCATTAAAGTTTTTAGTTCCTCTTAGGTAATTTTTTTTTTAAATTTTCTTAATTGTCAAATTTTGAACTCTTTTGTGTGTTTTTTGATTTTGTGACTGTGTTGATTTTTTAATTAGAATATCACAAGGAAAAATCCATAGATTAAACATAATCCAAACAAAATTTAGAATTAAAAAGATTAAATTTAAAATTAAGAATGATCAAACTCATTTTAGATCTCATACTAAGACATTAATACAAAGCACAAAGAGAATTTTAAACTATAAAAGTAGATAAACACTAATAAACACTAATAAACACTAATCTTTTCTTTATTATAACATAAAGTAATTTTTTTTAATTAAAATTAGTTAGTTATATTTTATAAGTTATTATTACTATTTATATTTAGTAATTCAGTTTTACTTTTATATGTATATATATATAATTATTTTTAGCTTATATATGAATCTTCATCAATTTGTGCATCACATTGGAATACTACTAATAATAAAGAAAAGATTTGGTTTGACAAAATAGGAGTTGGGTAGTAGAGCTTTGGTGTACTAGAACAGATATGAGAACCTTCACTATAGATGGCACCAATCTCAAATTACTTAGGAAAGAACTAGCCTCTCAGAAGCTTTTTTATCTTTTGGATAAAAGTTAATAATTTGAATCCATTATAATTTGGGATTCCTACATTTTCTAATCATAAAATACCTAGGGGTGTAATAAGTGGCATTTGTGGATGAAATATTTTTTTCATCACACCCCTAGGTATTTTATGATTAGAAAATGTAGTAAACTCAAATTATAATAAATTTAAATTATTAACCTTTACCCAAAAAATAGAAGAGTCTCTGAACATGCACAATAGCGAGTGTTGAGATGTTAGTATTCCGTAATTATCACGTGTTTTGGCAATTTTTTTTTTTTCTGTAGTAATCAATGTTTTATTGATTGGAAGATGATGCTATAATTTAGTATTAACCTTTAGGGGGAGGAAAAAAAAGATCCTCTAAATAAATCTTATAAATTTACATATATTGAAAATGGATAATGAAATTGTAACTATAATACTACTTACAAAATAATCAAGTTAGTAATATGTGCAATTCTAATAAAATTTTAGTAAACGTGGAAGCATGTGCTATGTTAAAATTTATAGATATAACAAAATTGCACAATAATTTGTTATATAAAAGTTTCATAAAATAATTGTAAGGTTAGGATTGGAGGCCCTATCCCAAAAACAATAAAATTTGTAGAGCGTGGGTGATAGAGTAAGATTAACTATGGATCTCACAACAATTGATTATGGCATGCAAGTATAAACCAACATAAAAGTACATGTAAAGACTAAGCGAGTTTGAATCCGAAGAGAATTCTGATTAATTCAATACAAGTTACAGTTCTTTCGCCCTCCCTTCCTTCTAGGAATCCTTCTTCTTTATATAACACCTTCCTCCCCCATCTCTATCGTCCACTTGTTCTTCATCTAGGTTCCTACTTGAGTGCATGTCATGTCATGTATCTTCTCCAGCATTTTGTGAGTGGCGGTACATGAGGTTACCTTGTTCAGGGGTCTTCTCCACATAAATGAGGCCAGAAAAGTTGTTATAGTACATTTAATACGGTGGTAGTAGCTTGTCCTTTAGATATTTTCTCATTCTTATCGTCTCAAGATATACTCAGAACTTATCTTGATCAGTAGGAATGCTCGGAAGATCATTCTGACCTTCTACACATTCGGTTGATCAATACTATTCGCACCCGAGGAATAAAATCTCTTCGGACGGATGGCGATCTCTTCGGATTGTACCCATCTTTCTTTTCTGGGTACTCTTCTTCCAGATGGGCCCTGCCCTTACCACCTTCTTCTCTTCAGACGCACAGTAATCCTCAAATGGGGCCCTAGGCCCCTTACGTTAGATTGGGCTTTTCCCCCCACAATAGCCCCTCAAAATTTTTATTTTTTCCTCACATTCGAGGAGAAAAAGTAAGGTTTTGACCTACCACGTAGTGAAAAGAATGAAAAGTTTGAAAAGAGTCCATAAATACCCAAGCTTGCACGTGCGCAGGCATAGATACAACCGCTTCGTCATTGCCGATGTCATTTTCGTATTCCCAAAACGCTGTATTAATCACTCCAGGCGGCGTTTTGTCTTTTGCATTCAACGGTGGGTCATTGATCTAACGGACAGGGCTATTCTTCAGGATTTGGACGGGATGAATCACATCCTTTCACCTGCCCCTGTATATAAACCCTCAGAGGAGGTTATTTTTCTTTACTTTACGCATCCTCAGAATACCCAGCGAACTCGCTCATTCAAAATCCTTCAGGCTTCTTCGATTTTCTGTCTTATTTCTTCCCATTTCTTCCCAAAATCTACTAAAAGTCCACTTTGAGTTCAGAGATCATCCTCCATTCCCGTTTGTGTAAGTTTCGGCATCCTTAATCCCTTATTTTCTTCTCGGCTGGGATTTTCAACCTTCGAAACCCCCATTTCCCGGTTACTGCTTCAATTATTCCTCAAAAATGGGTAGATTCCAATACCTTGTCAATAGTCCTGCTTTGATAGAGGAATTCAAGCAGACTTATGGTATACCGCGGGAGGTAAATCTGAGGTATTACCCTTCGGAGCGGATGCTAACGGATCGAAGAGAGGGGGAGGTCATAATTCCCATGACAACCTTCATTGAAGGGGGAATGACCCTTCCAATGGGTTCCATCACCATGAACTACCTTCGCAACCATAGACTTTCCCCTGAGCAATGCGCGCCCAATACCTTTAGGATCTTAGGAGCCATTAATGCCCTGAACCTTCAACTAGGATTAGGGTTGACCTGGCGTGACCTGGTACATATGTATGAGTGTCATAGCCAAAAGGGGGCGGGATATTACCTTAAATCCCGATCCGACACTGTTAGACTTCTGTCCTGCCTTCCCAAGTCAAATAAAGGGATGAAAGACGACTATTTAATCGTCTCGGGCGCATGGCATGAAGGTCTACACTATCCGATCCAGCCTGGAGAGCCAGGTGTGACTTCCTAGACTTAGGCTCTCTAACAGTAGGCTTAGGATCTTCACTCTTCATAATCTGTTGTTTTTTTTATGTCGTCATCTTTCAGTTTTTTTGACCAAGTTCGTTTATTATTATTATTAATTTTTTTTTTTTTTTTTTTTTACAGATAAAAGGCATACTTCTCCTCGGCTTAGCCTCACCAACACCGCTGCACTTAATTATCTATTACGCTCGAAGATATTTGTGAGCGAAGACAGACAGCTCCGGTCTGTTCCCCTCATCCTCAGCTACACACCAAAAGCAACTGATATTCAGCCGGTCGGTAACGCCATTACACAAGGTGATCATCGGCTTTGGCGAATAGACGTCGCTTGGCGTGGTTTCTTAGCGCCATACGACCTTGAACCTGTTCCACACCCAAATCCACAGGGTGTCCCACTGCTGGTCCAACCAGTTCAACAAGTCCCCCTTGAGCCGGCAGTCGTAGGCGAGGGGGTCGGCTCTTCGTCCTCTTCACTAAAGGAACAGATAAACAAGTTCAAATTTGAAGGAGAAGCTTCAGGGGGGTGCAGGTGATACATTCCTCAGATTCTAAGGAGGAGATTGACAGACAGTCCAGTGTCCATCCCCTAATTCTGATAACCACGCTTCCAAAGGACTCTTCGGAAGAAGAAGAAATGTCAAACTTAAAAGCTCTGCTGAAGACGAGGGGTAAGAAGGCTGAGCCCAAAGGGACTGGGACTTCCCGACTAGTGGTGAACTTGCCTCCACCACCACCTCAGGTTCCTGATCCAGGCTTAAAGCCAGTACCGGACTTGAAGAAAAAGAGACCTCTCGAACCTGAGGAGAGGGAGGTGGTGGTGCCACCAAAGACCACAAAGCAACAAAAGGTGGTGAGGGACCACCGGAGCAAGAGGGCCTCATCTGTAGAGAGTCGGGAGGAGCCTCTTGGCGGCTGACGTGCTCCAAGGGCAACGCACGTGGTCTCCCAGATTGGAGCTGGATGGCGTTCCTTTTTCATGGGAGACCTCCATTAGAAACTTCGATGGGGGAAGAGCAGGGCTGATAGCTGAAGCCCTGGAGCAACCACTGCTCCCCCCCTAAAACATGGAGTCATACAAGCGCTTCAGCCAGTATGAACTCTTCATGTCCCTGAAGAGGGACCTGGCTATAGTAAGTGAGCTTATCTCGCTCTTCAGTTGGCATGCTAATTTTCTGCCGTTTTATGCTAACATTTTTACTTCACTGTGTAGATTACCCAGCAAGTCTTCGTGGCCGAAAAGTGGAACAGAAAAGCCTATGTCGAAGCCCAAGCGGAGGCCTACTCTCGGTCTGAGGCAGAAAAAACTTTGGGTAGCTTAAAAGAGGAGTTCTCTCAGATCTTTGAGCAGCTCAAAGGGGTAACCCAGGAAAGGGATAGCCTCAATGCTGGCTTTCAAAACGTTGAGAGCCAGGCCGAAGCCCAACGCAAGCTACTAAATGAGACTCAGACTAATTTGGCCTCTGAGAGAGCGCTCGTGAAGGAACTTCGAACCGAACTCCAAAAGGCTAGGGAGACTGCCAAGTTGGCTTGGAGGGATGCTCAGCTGGCCAATGAGACGACCGAGGCCGAAAAGGAAGCAGCATACAAGCTGGGAGTGGACGTGACCGAAAAAGGTTTAACGGAGCAGTTCGCCTCGGTCAGCCAAGATTACTGCGACATAATCTAGGGCAAAGCACTAGATGCTGCCGGGGTGCCTGCTGACTCGGAATTAAGGCTGCCTAGGAGTATATACTACGATCCTGACATCCAAGAGCTCCCAGAGTCTGATCCTCCTCCCCCAACACAACTTCCAGAGGCTTCGGAGCAATCTTTGGTCAGCCAAGTTCCTCCAACCACGCTTGAGGTCTCAAAGGAGCCTGGTTAGCCAGGTGATCATAGCAAACTAGCTGAACCATCCAAGGACAAGGGCAAGAACTCGGAAAAAGAGAAGACTTCTTCAGAGCCCAAGGATCAGGTCTCAACAGCTGCTGTTACTTAGACGACCCAGGCTGCCGACCTTGTGGTCCCTCAAACAAAGACTTAGATACTTAGGGTTTTTCTTTTGTACCATTGTTTTTATCTGTTCTTGTTTATTTTTGTTTATTTTTTTTTTGTTTTGTTTTGTTTTTTTTTGTTTTTTTGTTTTTTTGTTTTTAATAAATGTGTAAGGGATTGTAGACTATTCTCTTTTGGTTAATGAAATGGTTCCTTTTTACTTTTGGTGTATATCATATGACTTACTCTTGCTACAAATAACTGTAGATAAACATAATCACCCTATCCTGCTGGTAATATACATAACTAAAATTGGTTCCAGAAAGAACAGTGTATAAAAATTACTATTAAATAATGAATACAACAAATGTTATAAAAGTTTCACAGATCTTTTCGCACATATACAAAGAAGGCTAGCATAAGTTAGAGCCGATTATAAATACATTTGAGAGTGTCAGGCAAGACTCATTCCAGACTTAAACTTCACTAGTAATAACAACACAAAAGTATTAACTAACCCAAATCATTTAGTCCGAGGACAACATGCATAATTGGATTTAAGTTTAAACACTTAGAGAAGCGTTAGGGAGTGTTAACTAACCCAAATCATCTGGTTCGAGGACTACAGGCATGATTGGATTTAAGTTTAAACACTTAGAGAAGCGTTAGGGAGTGTTAACTAACCCAAATCATCTGGTCCGAGGACTACAGGCATGATTGGATTTAAATTTACATACTTAGAGAAGCGTTAGGGAGTGTTAACTAACCAAAATCATCTGGTCCGAGGACTACAGGCATGATTGGATTTAAGTTTAAACACTTAAAGAAGCGTTAGGGAGTGTTAACTAACCCAAATCATCTGGTCTGAGGATTACAAGCATGATTGGATTTAAGTTTACACACTTAGAGAAGCGTTAGGGATTGTTAACTAACCAAAATCATCTGGTCTGAGGACTACAGGCATGATTGGATTTAAGTTTACACACTTAGAGAAGCGTTAGTGAGTGTTAACTAACCCAAATCATTTGGTCCGAGGACTGGATTTAAGTTTACACACTTAGAAAAGCGTTAGGGACGAAAAATTATCATAGTGACTAAAGAAATGATTCGATTAATAATAGTATCTTTTGAGGTTATTTACATTCTAAGGGTGCGGAATTACATGACTCTCTAAGTCCTCCAGCAAATATGCCCTAATTCTAGCCCCTGAAGTGATACGATATGACCCTTCCCAATTAGGTCCTAGCTTCCCCCAAGTTGGGTTTTTCGCAGTGCCCATAACTTTCCTGAGTACCAAATCACCAGGTTCTAGGGGCCTTAGCTTTACGTTGGCATCATAGCCTTGCCTGAGCTTTTGCTGGTAATGTGCCAATCGAACCATTGCATTTTCTCTCCTCTCTTTGATCAAATCCAAACTCTTTTCTAGAAGTTCATCATTGCTGGTCGAACTAAATGAACTTGTTTTCAGAGTTGGAAACCCAGTTTCCAGAGAAATAACAGCTTCAGCCCCATAAGTCATCGAGAAAGGAGTTTCTCCAGTAGATCTGTGAGGCGTAGTTCTGTAAGCCCAAAGTACGTGTGGCAACTCTTCCACCCATTTGCCCTTCGCATCGTCTAATCTCTTCTTCAATCAATTAACTATGACCTTGTTAATTGCTTCTGCTTGTCCATTCCCCTAGGGATAGGCAGGGGTAGAGTATCTATTCAAGATCCCTAGTTCGCTACAATAACTCCGAAATGCCTTACTGTCGAACCGTGGACCATTGTTCGAGATGAGAGTATGAGGAACTCTGAAATGAATAATAATATTCTTCCACACAAATCTTTGCACGTCTACGTCTCGGATATTGGCCAGAGGCTTAGCTTCAACCATTTGGTGAAATAGTTTGTGTCGACCAGAAGATACTTCCTGTTTCCGACGACCTTTGGGAATGGACCCACTATATCCAAGCCTCACTGAGCAAACGGCCATGGACTAGACAGTGGGTTGAGGACCCCACCTGGTTGGTGTATGTTCGGCGCAAACCGTTGACATTGATCGCACTTTTTGACATAGTCATGGGCTTCTTTTTGCCTATTTAGCCACCAATAACCTTGAGTAATGGCTTGGTGAGCTAAAGACCTACCTCTAGTATGACTCCCACAAATTCCTTCTTGCAACTCTTCTAATAGCAACGCAGCCGCTTCAGGATGAATATATAACAGGTACGGTCCTGAATAGGATCGTTTGTATAATTTTCGGTCTTTGGACAGCCAGAATCTGGTCGCCTTCTTCCGAATTTTGTCAACTTCCCCCTTTTCTTCAGGCAGAGTATCTTCTTTCAAGAATTTGATTATAGGGTCCATCCAGCAGAGGCCAATTCCGATTTGGTGAACTTGTACTGTATCTCTCCCTGCCTCGGTAGGCTCGTGCAAATCCTCAACGAGGATAACCCTCGGCAAGTTTTGTACCGAAGAGATAACGAGTGTGGCCAGAGAATTAGCATGTGCGTTACCACTTCTAGGAACATGTAGCAAGCTGAAAAATTCGAATTCCGACTGTAGACGTTTAACTCGGCTCAAGTATCTCTGCATCCTTTCATCCTTCGCTTCAAACTCCCCCTGTACTTGGCCCACAACTAATCTTGAGTCCGAGAATAACTCCACTGCCTTTCCTCCCATTCGTTGGACCATAGACATTCCCATCAATGGGGCTTCGTACTCTGCCTCATTATTTGTTGCCATGAAATTCAACCTTAACGATTTTTCAATGATGATTCTCTCTGGAGATATCAGTACTAGCTCTACTCCAGAACCTTTCTGGTTCGTAGCGCCGTCCACGTACACTTCCTAGCGGGCAGGACCTTGTTGAGAAATCATCCCAACCGATTTTTCATCCATGTCCTTCTTTGACGTTATTTCTTCTAAACTAGGTTCTGTGAACTCGGCCACCAAATCCGCAAGGATTTGCCCATTGACTGAAGTGCGAGGCATGTACTTGATATCGGAAGCCCCCAAGATAGTGCCCTACTTGGCTATCCTCCCCGTGTAGTCGGCACTTCGAAGTACGGTTTTAAGCGGGAGTTACGTGAGCACAACGACCGTATATGCTTGGAAGTAATGGGGCAATTTTCGTGTTCCGAGTACTACTGCCAAAATAGCTTTCTCCAGTGGCAAGTATCTGATCTCGACCTCATGTAGAGATTTACTCACACAGTAAACCGGTCATTGTACACCTTGATCCACTCGTATTAACACCAGACTTACAGCATAAGGAACCACTACAATATAGGCAAACAGGACCTCATCTGGCTTAGGGCTAGACATAATCGGTGGCCGAGCCAAGTAATCTTTAAGTTGTTGAAAAGCTAAGGCACATTCTTTAGTCCATTCAAATCCCTTCCACTTGTTGATTAGTGAGAAGAAAGGTTTACACATATCCGCGGACTTAGAGATGAATCGGTTCAGAGTAGCTGTCATCCCTGTTAACTTCTGAACCTCTTTCGGATTCCGAGGAGGCTGTAAATTTTGAATAGCCTTTATCTGATCTGGATTAACTTCAATTCCCCTGTGTATTACCATGTAACTCAAAAACTTGCCTGACCCCACACCAAATGAGCATTTGAAGGCGTTCAAGTGCAACTTATGTCTTTTTAGGATTTCAAAAGTGTTATCGAGATCCTTCACATGTTCAGAAATAACTTTGCTTTTTACTACCATGTCGTCTATATAGACCTCAATGCTTTTACCTTGTTTAAGTTCGTGAAGTCTACACAAACTCGCCACTTTCCGCTTTTCTTCTTCACTACCACAGTATTGGCCAGCCAATCGGGATAAAAAACTTTTTTGATAGCTCCAGCCTGTTTGAGCTTCGTTACTTCTTCTTTGACTGCATCTACATGCTCTTTAGATGGCCGCCGAGGAGGCTGCTTCTTAGGGACAATCAGTGGGTTGACCCTCAAATGGTGGCAAATAAACTCCGGATCTACTCTTGGGGCTTCATAAGCACTCCAGGAAAATACGTTAATATTTCTTTTGAGGAAATCAATTAGCTCTTCTTTTTCTGGTTGAGGCATCTGAGATCCGACTTGAAAGTACCTTTCAGGACTATCCCCAATTAAAACTTTTACCAAATCCTCGCATCTAACGCCTTCATCAAGATTCTCGACGGGTAACACCCGACTTTTTAACTGCTATAAGTCTCCCTCAGTCCTGACCTAGGACTCAGTTTCAGGCTTGTGTTGGATGGCAGCCACCCAAGCATTGCCTGGCCGAGGATTGATCTCCACGGATTTCACAAACCCGTCCTTCTGATGGATATTTAACTTTTTGATGTAGAGTGGAGAAAACAGCCCCTAGCATATGTAACCAAAGTCTGGCTACAATTGCCGTATAAGGGGAATAAGCATCTACGACAATGAAGTCCACTTCCACTACTTCTGAGCCAGTCTGTACAGGTAGCCGTATCTGGCCTTTCGGGGTGACAATTCTTCCCTCAAAGCTAACCAAGGGAGAATAGTATGGTGTTAAGTCATCAAGCTTGAGGTTCAGCCCTTTGTAGAGGTCAGGATACATTATCTCCACCGCGCTACCCTGGTCCACCATTACCCTTTTCACATCATATCCTTCAATTCTAAGGGTGACTGCTAAAGCGTCGTCATAAGGTTGAATGGTTCCAACTCTATCTTTGTTCGAAAAGCCTAAAATTGGCTGGACAGCCGGTCTAGCGCTCTTCAGATCTAGACCAATGTCCCCTGTTAGTAACTGAGCTACTAACATAACCTTGGACGGCTAGGACCCTGTTCTTCCTGGTGCAGCGAAAATGACGTTAATAGTTCCTAGAGGAGGTTTCGCAGAATCACTCCTCTCGGACTCAAAATTCATTTGACCTCCTCGGCCACTAGAGTGATGCAAGAGATGCCCCAACCTGCCTTCATAGACCAATTGGTCCAAATGATCCCACAAACTTCTGCAGTCTTTAGTGGTATGCCCATGGTCTTGGTGGTATTGACAATAGAGATTGTGATTGTGCCTTTCAGGACTCTCCACCATCTTACTCGGCCACCTAAAGAATGGTTCATTCTTGATCTTTTCCAAAACTTGGTGGACTGGCTCCTTGAACACTGTATTGACTGCTTGAGCATTTGTTGACCCCGACTGCCCAACGAAATCTCTCCGTGGCTTATTGTTGTTATAACGGTCTAACCTGAAATCCTTCCTCTCTTGGGGGGTTACCTTGTCCTTACCCTTCCCTTGCTGCTGATCTTTTTCAACCCTTTTATATTTTTTAATATGGTCCATGAGCTGACGCATGTTAGTAACAGGTTTACCAGACAAGGACGTCCTTAAACCATGGTCAGTAGGTAGGCCAAGTTTGAACGTATCTAGGGCCATTGCATCAAAGTTACCCTCTATATCATTAAACATTTCCCAATACCTATTTGAGTACGCCTTCAGGGTCTCACCCTCACGCATGCTTAAGGATAGCAGAGAAGACAAGGGCCCAACCGCTCTTCAGCAGGTGACAAAACGTGAACCAAAAGCTTGAGTGAGCTCTTGGTAGGAATTGACGAAATTTGCTTTTAGGCTGTCAAACCACCTCATTGCAACCGGTCCAAGACTAGAGGGGAAGACCTTACACATCAGAGCTTCATCTCTAGAATAGATAGCCATCCTTTGATTAAAGTGGCTCAAATGCTCCACAGGGTCCGTTTTACCATTATAAATGGTAAAGGTTGGTTGGTTAAAACGCCAAGGAAGTCTCGCTCTTTCAATCCTATGCGTGAAGGGTGACCTAGAGATTTGATTCAGAGCCCTGCTCATAGCATCATTTACCACCCCTCCACGTGATGGGCTTTGAGGTTGCTTTTTGCGACGGTGCTCTTCTTCATATGAAAAGGATTCACTGATTGGTGTTTGAGACCTTTGCTCAATAGTGACATCCTGCTCGTCATCCCAACCCTCATCAGAGTATGAAGAAACACGTTTTCTCTTTGCATGGCGTAACTCCCTCCTTAACCTCTCAATTTCTATTTGCATGCTATTCTTCTCTGCATGAGACACATGACTTCCTCCACGAGGTTGACTTCGCTCAGGGTGCATAGTATGCACACTACCTTCACGATCTTGTCTCTGCTCCAAATTGAGAAAAGGGTCTAAATGCTGGGATGCCACAGATTCTACCGGTTGTTGTCCTGGTTCCACCATTACCAACTGCTGTTGCTTCCACTGATACTCAAGCTCTTCCTACAGACGGTGCCAATTGTAGGGTCAGGATTGGAGGCCCTATCCCAAAAACAATAAAATTTGTAGAGTGTGGGTGATAGAGCAAGATTAACTATGGATCTCACAACAATTGATTATGGCATGTAAGTATAAACCAACATAAAAGTACATGTAAAGACTAAGCGAGTTTGAATCCGAAGAGAATTCTGATTAATTCAATACAAGTTACAGTTCTTTCGCCCTCCCTTCCTTCTAGGAATCCTTCTTCTTTATATAACACCCTCCTCCCCCATCTCTATCGTCCATTTGTTCTTCATCTAAATTCCTACTTGAGTGCATGTCATGTCATGTATCTTTTCCAGCTTTTTGTGAGTGGTGGTAGATGAGGTTACCTTGTTCAGGGGTCTTCTCCGCATAAATGAGGCTAGAAAAGTTGTTGCAGTGCATTTAATACGGTGGTAGCAGCTTTTCCTTTAGATATTTTCTCATTCTTATCGTCTCCAGATATATTCAGACCTTATCTTGATCAGTAGGAATGCTCGGAAGATCATTCTGACCTTTTACACATTCAGTTGATCAATACTATTCGCGTCCGACGAATAAAATCTCTTCGGACGGATGGCGATCTCTTCGAATTGTACCCATCTTTCTTTTCTAGGTACCCTTCTTCCAGATGGGCCTTGCCCTTACCACCTCCTTCTCTTCAGACATATAGTAATCCTCAAATGGGGTCCTAGGCCCCCTACGTTAGATTGGGCTTTTCCCCCCACAATAATATTCAACATTACTTTTGAGTTCTGATGGTCTGACACTAAAAATACGTAAACACAATATTTTAGCCATAATAATTTTTTTTTTTTAAAGTAATAGCTCAATTGGTTGAAATTTCCCTCCCTCAACTATTGAAGGGTATTACTTTTATTATTATTATTATTATTATTATAGAAAAGGCTTTCATGTATTAATTTTTTTTTCTTAATAATTTTTTAATGGGAGTTATATATGAAATTATCTATAATCTTAAAAGATAGTCACTTAGTAAAAAAAAAATTCCATAAAAATAACTAAAAAAATAATTTATTAAATTTGTATTAAATTTTTTAAAACACCTTGAATATGGAAAGGTTGGTAGCTTTTGAATACATTTGTGTAGTACCTTAGATTTGTGTATTTTTCGTTGTGCATATGGTTTTTTGTTTGATTTAATTTGTATAGCAATTTATTTAATTGTTAGGTTGGATTAAAATTGATTGATAGATGATTTTGAGTGTGATATATAATTTTCAATGTCTTTCTCACCCTTAGATTTAATTTTCACAACTACAACAAAATGTATTTTTAGTGACGAAAATTAGTGAGGAAATATATTTCATCGCTAAAAATACATCTTTAACGACAAAATATGAATTTCGTCACTAATAATGAAAAAAATTATAACATTTAGTGACGAAAAATAAATTTCATCGCTATTGTGATTTGAAAAATGGGCGCCAGCAGAGGGAAACTTTGGTGCGAGTTTAATTAATCTATAGCGACGAAATATTTCGTCACTAAAAGTTGAAATCTTTAGTGACGAAATATTTCATTACTGTAGTATTGCTGTGGATAGTATTAGTGATAAAAATCATTTCGTCTCTATAAGGAAGAATTAGTGACGAAAAATATTCATCACTAAAAATAATAATAGTTTCGCACTTCCATGTTTTTAGCGACGAAAACACAATTTGTCACTAAAATTATGCTTCAATGACGAAATATGAATTTCGTCTCTAAAAAACTTAACAAAGCCTGGGTCTTTAGTGATGAAACTAAAATTCATTGCTAAAAGCTTACTACCTTTCGCGACGAAGAGGTAGCAATAGCGACAGACCAATTCGTCGCTAAAGACCACTATAAATACCCATGTGTGTGTCGTTTTATTTTCTTCCTATTAATCTGCAACCTTCACCTTCGTTCCCAAAAGAACCTAACCCATCCCAATCCCAAAAGAAACCAAGCCTAAAAGAACCCAATCTATCGTCGATAACCGTCGCCGATAACCCACCCGAATTGTCGCCAGTAAACCACCTGAACCATCGCCGATAAGAACGATTCGCAATGATTTGAGCACAAACCCAAACGAGTCGCAAAGATTCACAACTGGCGAACAATTTGCAGCGATTCCAAAAGATTCGCAACTGTTGTCGATTGAGCACGCTGCTAATTTGAACACAAACCCAGCGAACCATTCGCAACCAATGCCAGTACAAACCATTCGCAACGATTCCTGAAGTCGTTACTGCCGTAGCTTTCGGTTTCTCTATATTGGCGATGCTTCGATTTCTCCATATTGGCGATGCTTCACCTTCCTCCGCGCTGGCGACGCTTCGCCTCTTTCTCCACCTACCGATCTATACATCTCATTTCTCTTTCTTTTTTTCTTTTTTTTTTAATTGATAATTATTGGTGTACTATCTGTTGTTGTGTTCTTGGAATTATTGTTTGCTGTATAAGGTTTATCCTAAAGTTATGTACAAGTCCAGCTTGTAAATCATGGGTGACATCTTACCTTAAGCTTATTTTTTAGTTAAATTTGATTAGATTGTTAAAGCTATTTTATTTGTATATGTAGGATTACACTAAAGTGCCATGTACTTTAGATTATCCCTTGATAAACTCAAGTATTCAAGGCTGGTTGGGTGTTTGGGTCTCGACCATACTTATCCCGCCGTGGGTCGAGAAGGGTACTAGTGAGTGAGTCTTTGATTTTTGTTTTTCATGTTCCAAATTTGGATATGTACTTAATTACTAATTGGTTTAATTATGGTACAAGTTTGGTATTGCTTGAAATTGCTTCTATTTCTTATGTTGGTTGGTATTGCTTGATGTTGTTATATACATGGGGTGATTGTTGTGGTATCATAATGAATTTTTCCCAAGTGCTTGTTTGTTTTTTTTTTTTTGTTATTACTACTTAATTGATTTTTTCTATGCTTCTTTGTGTGTTTTCTACTTTGAAGGATTCAAAACCAAAACCACGAAATAGTAAGTTTTTGGGGTTTAGCAGCTTTGGACATTTGTGATGGGTGTATATTATTGTTTGAATGTGTTAAGAAACTATTTCTAATACCTTATTATTGAGTGGGAAGGGGTTTGAAGAGCCTTTGATTGTTGTGACTTAATGAATTTGTTTTAGGGAGGAGAATTTTTCTTACATCTTGATATTGCTATGTAATTGAGTGTGTGTATAACCTTTGTGGTCTGAGTAGTACTTGTAGATTATCCCTTGTATAATGTGGATTTAATAAAGGGAATGATAAACTTACCTAAACTATTACTAATCAGTTGTATTTGTTAGATTTGCATTTGGATTTGAGGATCAAATTCAAGAGATTCACTTGGTTTTGTTTGTGTTTAAGCTTAAGTACTAAGCTAATTTTGGTTGGGATGTTTTTTTTTGGTGGGTTATCCATTTCTTAGTAAACTAATTTTTTTTTTTTTTTTGGGTATGTGGACTAAAGCTAACTAAAAGTTATCTTTCTTTTATCTCCAGCTCTCTTTCTCTTTTGTGGTTGAAGAAATTGTAAGGAACAAGGTGAAGAACACAAGTTAACTTAGGATTTTTTCTAAAAGTTGTAAACTTAGCTTGAGCTAAGTAAGTAAATTCTAGTTAAAAACTTATAAAACTCCGTACTTGTGATGTTAGAAATTAGATTTGTGGTGGCATGTTGTATTGGAGCAAGTGGGTGGCTTGCATGATGTTATAAGGTGGTTTAAACTAATATTGTGAGTGTTTTTTTTTTCTTACAAATGTGAATAAGTATTGTTGATTAGATATGATGAATTTTATTTTATTTGATTTCAATACTTATAAGCATTATAGTTGTGATATTTGTGATTGGTTTTGTGGTGGGTTGTTGTGTTGGAGCAAGTGGGTGGCTTGCATGGTGTTATAAGGTAGTTTAAACTAATATTGGGAGTATTTTTCATTTCTTGCAAATGTGAATGAGTATTGTTGATTAGATGTGATAAATAATATTTTATTTGATTTAAACTCTTGAAAAACTCTATACTTGTGATGTTGAAAATTGGATTTGTGGTGGTATATTGTATTGGAGCACGCGGGTGGCTTGCATGATGTTATAAGGTGGTTTAAACTAATATTGTGAGTGTTTTTCATTTCTTACAAATGTGAATGAGTATTGTTGATTAGATATGATGAATAGTATTTTATTTGATTTCAATAATTGTAAGCATTATAGTTGTGATATTTGTGATTGGTTTTGTGGTGGATTGTTGTGTTAGAGCAAGTGGGTGACTTGCATGGTGTTATAAGGTGGTTTAAACTAATATTAGGAGTGTTTTTCATTTCTTGCAAATGTGAATGAGTACTGTTGATTAGATATGATGAATAGTATTTTATTTTATTTAAATACTTGTAAAACTCTATACTTGTGATGTTAGAAATTGGATTTGCGGTGGTATGTTGTGTTGGAACAAGCGGGTGGTTTGCATGGTGTTATAAAGTGGTTTAAACTAATATTGGGAGTGCTTTTCATTTCTTGCAAATGTGAATAAGTATTGTTGATTAGATGTGATGAATAATATTTTATTTGATTTAAACACTTGTAAAACTTTATACTTGTGATGTTAGAAATTGGATTTGTGGTGGTATGTTGTATTGGAGCAAGCAGGTGGCTTGCATGGTGTTATAAGGTGGTTTAAACTAATATTGTGAGTGTTTTTCATTTTTTATAAACGTGAATGAGTATTGTTGGTTAGATGTAATGAATAGTATTTTATTTGATTTCAATACTTGTAAGCATTATAGTTGTGATGTTTGTGATTGGTTTTGTGGTGGGTTGTTGTGTTGGAGTAAGCGGGTGACTTGCATGATGTTATAAGGTGGTTCAAACTAATATTAGGAGTGTTTTTCATTTCTTGCAAATGTAAATGAGTATTTTTGATTAGATATGATGAATAATATTTTATTTGATTTAAACACTTGTAAAACTCTATACTTGTGATGTTGAAAATTGGATTTGTTGTGGTATGTTGTATTGGAGCAAGCGGGTGACTTGCATGGTGTTATAAGGTGGTTTAAACTAATATTGGGAGTGTTTTTCATTTCTTGCAAATGTGAATGAGTACTATTGAGTAGATATGATGAATAGTATTTTATTTTATTTAAACACTTGTAAAACTCTGTACTTGTGATGTTAGAAATTGGATTTGTGGTGGTATGTTGTATTGAAGCAAGCGGGTGGCTTGCGTGGTGTTATAAGGTGGTTTAAACTAATATTGGGAGTGCTTCTCATTTCTTGCAAATGTGAATGAGTATTGTTGATTAGATGTGATGAATAATATTTTATTTGATTTAAACACTTGTAAAACTCTATACTTGTGATGTTGAAAATTAGATTTGTGGTGATATGTTGTATTGGAGCAAGCGAGTGGCTTGCATGGTGTTATAAGGTGGTTTAAACTAATATTGTGAGTGTTTTTCATTTCTTATAAACGTGAATGAGTATTGTTAGTTAGATGTAATGAATAGTATTTTATTTGATTTCAATACTTGTAAGCATTATAGTTGTGATGTTTGTTATTAGTTTTGTAGTGGGTTGTTGTGTTGGAGTAAGTGGGTGGCTTGCATGATATTATAAGGTGGTTTAAACTAATATTGGGAGTGTTTTTCATTTCTTGCAAATGTGAATGAGTATTGTTGATTAGATATGATGAATAATATTTTATTTGATTTAAGCACTTGTAAAACTCTATACTTATGATGTTGAAAATTGGATTTGTTATGGTATGTTGTATTGGAGCAAGCGGTTGGCTTGCATGGTGTTATAAGGTGATTTAAATTCATATCTTAAAATGAGTCATGTCTTTTTTTTGGGTAAAGTAAATTGATTCATGTCATTAATGTTAGGTTTTAAGAAATTAGGAACTAATGTATTAGAACTTCAATTCGTAATGTTGGCAAACCTTGATCAAAACTTTTTAGTCTTATTTAGACTTGCTCAAAGTGTATTTATATGTAAAGTTGGAATCGAGTTACTGCAAGATTTACTGTGTAAATTTGCCTGGCTCGATCGATCGAGTCTAAATCGAAAGTCATGCAGATTGTTTTTCTACATAATTTTTCAACTCAGCCCAAGCCCGTTTGTCGTGTAGGGTTTTATGTTTTGCTCTAGGTATAAAAGGGTAAACCCTAGCCACGTTTTAAGGTTGCTCTTTATGCTATGTGTGTGAATCTTCTGTGAGATCTAGAGGTGTTTTCATTCACACATACTTAGGGTTATCAAGAATCAAGACTATATCAACAACTTAATGATCAATTCAGTTGCAGATTTAAGAGCTTAAAGATTTACAAGCGGGAGTGCTTGTACTTGCTGAAAATTCAAGAAAGAAGTAATTCGTGGACTCGGAGCTATCACGTAGTTATGGTAGTAAGTTTCCTACTCGAGATAAAAATAGGATGTTAGTGGTTTAAGTCGCTATCGTGTAAACTTCAATTCTTTTATAGTGGATTCGTTTTACCTTGAGGATAGTTAGGTTAAATCATCTCTAGGTTTTTTACTGATTTAGTTTTCCTAGGTCATCATATCTTTTTGTTCTTTATTTTTTGCACTTTACACTGATATGATATATTTGTGTTAACCTAGATCTGACAATTTAATGCTAATTAACTAGGTTAATCTGGTTGTGTTTTAAGGGGGTCTAAAAATGAAGAAGTGGTATTAGAGCGGGTGGCTCTCTTGTTGTAGATCTTTTGATCTAAGAGCTGATCCTTGACCCCAGTTGTCATGGAACACAGACACTCTTTTGTTATTCCATCTCACTTTGATGGGAATAATTATGCTTATTGAAAAGTAAGGATGAAAGCATTCCTAAAATCTATTGATGAGAGAGTTTGGAATTTCGTTGAATACGGATAGGAGAAGCCTACTACTCTTGCGAGTGAGTGGTAAACTTCTCAGAAAAAAGCAACTGCTTTTAATAGTAAAGGTATGAATGCTATCTTTAATACTATTTCTATGAAGGAATTTAAGAGAATCTCTAATGTTGAGATTGCTCATACTACTTGGAATATCCTCCAGATTGTGCATGAAGGCAAAAAGGCAGTTAAAATCAATAATTTATAGCAATTAACAACTAGATTTGAAAGCATTAGGATGTCTGATGATGAATCTTTTGATGAATTCTACGCTAAACTTAATGATATTGTTAATTCTGCATATAATTTAGATAAAATCTATGATCAACCTAAAATTGTTAGGAAGATTCTTAGATCTTTGACTGAGGATTTTAGACCCAAAGTGACTGCCATCATTGAAAGCAAAGATGTGGACTTCATCCCTGTTGATGAACTTGAAGGATCACTTGAGTCCTATGAGTTGGACCTACCTAAGACTGACAAATCCAAATCAATGGCTCTTAAGTCTGTCGATAATGTTGATTTGAGTGGATTTAATGATAAGCTCTCTGCTACAAAGATTGCCTATCTTGCCAAGAACTTTAGAAACTTTCTTAGGAACAATAACAGAAGGGTAAGAGGTAAGAACAATGCTGAACCTAGAAATTTTAGGAGGAATGATCCCACTAAGGTGAACAACACTGATAAACCTAAAGAGAAAGTAGGCCAACCTTCTAATAATCCTATGGGTCAACAATGTTTTGAGTGTCAAGGGTATGGTCATGTGAAATATGAATGTCCTACATTCTTGAGGTCTAAGGGTAAGGCTATGACTGTAACTCTTAGTGATGATGAAGTTCTGATAATGAGTCTGATAGTGATGAGGATGGAAACTTCATGGCTTTCACGATACTGCTGTAGTTGATGAGAGTGTTTCTGTTGAGGAGAACCCTTCTGATGGAGAACTCTTTAAGGATACAAATTTACAAAAAAACCTACAATAAACTTTGCAAAGTTGCTACAAAGGATGTTATGAGTGTTGATCTAGGCTTAAAGAAAATTGTATCTCTTAAACTTGAAAAGAAAAATTTGCTTGTGAAATTATTTAATACTAATGAATTGTTGAATAATGTGAAGACTGAGAGCATGCTTTTGCTTGATAAAGTTAAGAATTTGGAACTTGAATTATCTGTTGCTAGAGAACAATCTAATAGGTCTGCAAGTTCCAAACTTGATCACATGCTGAGTGTTCAAAAGTCTCCTTCTGACAAAACTGGTTTTAGTTTTGTAGAAAGCATCTATGTGCTTGAACCCCATTCCACAAACTTTGTTCCTTCTTCTGAACCCCCTGTAAGTGAGGTTGTCAAACCCTCTGTGAGTGAGGCTGCTAAATATGTAGAAGTTACACCTTATAGGAAGATTAGGATTGATCTTCAAGAGTCTAAATCTAAGGCTCTTAACCCTCCTAAAGGCAAGTTGCATGATAAGCTTGCATGGGTTTGTCATTTTTGTGGAAAGTCTGGACACATTCGTCCAAACTATTTCAAGTTGCAAGCTACTAAGCGAGCAAATAAGTCAAAAGTACCTGTGCCTCAAACACAAGATCCTATAGTACTTATTAGTGAATTGGTAAAGGCTCTAAACCTTTATTCCAATCCTAGAGTTGCTCAGAATTCTAGTGTGAATAATAACTCTAATGCTAAAGTTGCATCTAAAAAATTTTGGATGCAAAATGCTCGATCTAATTGAGTCTTTCTGACATGGTCCTTGTGCTTCATCGCTTTACTCTTTGTAACCATTTTTTTTCTCTGTTTTTATAGGATTTACATTGCATAACATTCATGCATATTATTCTAGGATGTTTTTGTTATTTTTTTTAAATTAAAAAAAAAAGGGGGGGGAAAGGGAAGCAAAATGTGTTTTGCATTATTTTTCTTGGATTTGAAATAAAAGTTGGCCAATTTATTTTTACATAACATGTTTATGTACCTTGTTTAGTTTGGATCAGCTTATTTATTGCACTTTACAAATTAAAGTTTTGTAGTGCATGTTGTGTGGGAAGATGTTTATAGTTTTTGATTACTTTGTCTTGATCTTGAAGTCACATGCTTTTGATTGACGAGCTTGATCTTATTGAGAAATGCATAAATAACCATCTCACCATTGTTTACTAGCTAATCATGAACACCTTAGTACATATCGTAAGATTTTGTGCTCAAGACAGTGTAGCACGTGCACAAAAAGAACATAAGGTGTAGCATTAGTTTAAATGTTAAAATTGGTGTGTACATTATTGGGCTATAATAAATTCAAAATCATATAAAATTGGTGTGTACATTATCCCGACTACTTTAATAAGTTTCTGAACAAATAAAATTGGTGTGTACAATATGAGACAAATCAAGAAACATACATGATTGCAAGCTTTTATTATAGAAGATGTGAGAGTTATATGATGTAACTCTTTAGGTGATAGTCTCTTTCGAATTCTATGTGATGAATTTTGTAGATATTGTGCTTGATTTCTATTCATATATCATCTCACATGTATCTCAAGGTTTTGCTAGTTGCACACATTACACAAGTTACTTTTTGCTAAACTTTGTACATGTTATTGTATGTGATTTTGGTTTGGCCAACCAAGTTTGAAAATTCCTTGAGTTTTATGCAAAACATGTTTGTTGTTTGAGAATTTAAGGTGCATTAATTGAAAATTTTATTTTTGGGAAAACTGGGTTTAAAACAAGTGTTTTTGAAAAGCATTACATCTTCTACTCATGCATTTTATTCATAAAATACTATGCTTTGAGGAGTTTTTGCATTAGATTGCTTTGTTTTTTCAAAAAATTGATTTTTTCAGAATTTCGATTGATCGAACCTGTTTCTCGATTGATCAAAATTGCATTTAAAAATTTGGTTTGGTTCTGTGTGTTTCAATCGGTGCTCGATCGCTGTTGGATCAATCGAAGGCATATTCGATCGATCGAATCTAAATTTTGATCAATCGAAAATCGTACGGAGAGTTTTTTAAAATCCTTTAGCTTTTCATGTGTTCATCACTTTTTCAACTTTTTCAAAAGCTATTCTCTCTCTCTTCGATCGGTCAAGGAGTTAAAGCAAATTTTTGTCGTTTTCCTTTGAAATTTTTGCAAGGTTTTTCTCTTCTAAGGCCGGTAAGACCTTTATACCCCTCCTTTTTCATTTATTTTCAAGTTTCATGCATTTTTTTGGAAAATTTTGAACCTAAGGGAAATTGGGATTTTTGATGATTCAAGCTTTTTCTTTCACAATTGATCAATGAGTTTTTGTTGTGTGATGATATACAACTGATCTATGTGAATTAATTTGATCAATTTGTTGATTTGTGAAAAATTGGAATTTCTAGGGCTTGAAACTACCCGAATTGGGGATTTTGTTCAATTAGGTTTAATTTGATGAAATTGGCTTATTGGATTGATTCATATGATCATTATATTGTGTTATCTATCTTGGTTAATGATCAATTGATCAATTTCTTGAAAATTGTATGAGTGGTTTTTCAAAACTTTGGGGTTTTTGATATAAACTCTATGCTCAAGCCAATTTGGTGATTTTAAAGTTAAATTAAACTTATTCTCACTGCATTAGAGCATGCATCATTTGCTTATACTGTTCATGCATCATTGTTATTTCTATATATTTTTTTGTGCTAACTTGTAGTCCACCTTTAGTTTTTCCTTTGTTTCTTTTTGGTTATTTCCTGTGTGTCTTGTCTTTTCCTTAGCACTATGTCTAGGAAGACTAGAGCCAATAGAAAAGCCTCCTCCTCTTCTACCCCCATTTTTGATAGTGAGAGATTCTTGAGTGAGAAAAACCAGGAAGCGTATGAGAAGTTGAACCTTCGTAGGAATATTTGGGTTGTGCATAAGGTTTTGTTAGACAAGCTAAATGGTAAGATACAGAGAAACTTTGAGCGTCAGGGTTGGCTTCCTTTGCTTGATGTTGATCATCCTCCTCCGGCCACCTTGATCAGAGAGTTCTACTCAAACCTCTCGGTCCACTCCTATAATTCCAACACTCTTGTGAGAAGTTGGAAACGGGGTGATGAGTACACCATTACTCCTTCAGTAGTGGCTGATGCTCTTGGGTTGCCACTTGTTCAGCATCTTATTTATCCATATGATGAGTCTCCACCCCTTGATGACATTATGTCATTTGTTACTGGTACTACTATCCAATGGGGTTCTGATCCTCGGATCACCTCTCACGAGTTGACCGAGACTCATTATCTCTTTTGTTAGATTTCTTACCATTTCATCTGGCCCATCTCTCATCTGCATACCATTCCTTTGGAGTGTTATGCATTTTTGTATGCCCTTTGTCTCTGATGCTCCTATGATCTTTCTTCATCTTTTCATTCGTTCTTTGATTGAGGTTCATAGGAGTAGTTCAACTGCTCATGCTCTTTTCTTCCCTGTTTTTATTCACCAGATTTTTTTACATCTAGGGTTAGAGGACTTTCCCGCATTTGAGCCTGTTCATATAGTTGCTTCTATAGGTGCCACCTTTCTTAAGCAGAGGGCTACTCAGATGAAAGCAAGCTCTAAACGTTCTAGGGTTGAGTCTTCTGGTGTCGCACCTCCTCCTCCCTCTTCTACAGGTACTACTACTATTGAGGCATCTGTCAATCTTGCTGCTGCTGTTGCTGTTCCCCCACCTTCTATTTCGGATGATTCAGACATTCGTTGTACGTTGGAGACTGTCATGACCATTCAGGCGGCTCATGGTCAGATTTTGGTGGACATGCTTGATGAGCTTCATGCTTTGCGAGTGGCTTTGGAGCATTTTAGACGGTTGCTTCCGCCACCTCCTTTTGATGATGAGTTTTGATTGCCCTTTGGTAATTCATCACAAAAAGGGAGAGTACATTTGTAAAGGATATTCTGATTTTGTTGTTAGGGGGAGATTTTTTTTTTTTTTTTTTTTTTTGTTTTTGTTTTAGAGCTGTGGAGCTGTTAGATTGTATCTAGGTGCTTTATTGTGTATCTACATTTTTGGCTCATGATGTATTTTTGTTTGGGTTGTCCATGATAGGGGGAGAGACATTGATTGTATATGTTTCTTGTTTCACATTGCTTATTGATTTATCTTTATGAGGTTATTCATGATATTCGTCTTTATTTTGTGTTATGTGAAATAAAGAAGTTATTTTGTGTTACTTGTATTTTCCACACATGTGTTTATGCGTTTGTTAAGTGTTTCAGGAAATATACAGGTTGATTCAATCATGTTGCTGTCTACACTTGCAACTGATAGATAGTAGTTAGGTTGGATTTGTTTTGTTGGGCAATGTTTTTGTAATGGGTTGTTTTTATGTAAACTTTGAGCATTTTGTTAGTTTGTGTTTTGTCACAGATTGCCAAAGAGGGAGTTTGTTAGGTTCTAAGGAATTAGGAACAAATGTATTAGAACTTTAATTTGTAATGTTGACAAACTATGATCAAAACATTTTAGTCTTATTTAGACTTGCTCAAAGTGTATTCATATGTAAAGTTGGAATCAAGTTACTACAAGATTTACTGTGTAAATCTGCCTAGCTCGATCGATCGAGAATTACACTCAATCGGTCAAAAGTAGTGCAGATTGTTTTTCTGTAGAATTTTCCAACTCAGCCCAAGCTCGTTTGACGTGTAGGGTTTTATGTTTTGCCCTAGGTATAAAAGGGTAAACTCTAGCCACATTTTGAGGTTGCTCTTTATATTGTGTAGGTGAATTTTCTATAAGATTTAGAGGTGTTTGCCTTCACACATACTTAGAGTTATCAAGAATCAAGATAATGTCAAGAACTCGATGATCAATTCAGTGCAAATTCAAGAGCTTAAAGATATACAAGCGGGAGTGCTTATGCTTGCTGGGAATTCAAGAAAGAAGTAGTCTGTGGACTCAAAGCTGTCACATGGTCGTGGTAGTAAGTTTCCTACTCGATGTAACAATAGGATGTTAGTGGTTTAAGTCGCTATTGTGTAAATTTCAATTCTTTCATAGTGGATTCGTTTTATCTTGAGGATAGCTAGGTTAAATCCTCCTCAGGTTTTTTACCGGTTTGGTTTTCTTGGGTCATCATATCTTTGTGTTCTTTATTCTCTGCACTTTACATTGATATGATATATTTGTGTTAACCTAGATTTGACAATTTGACTAAGTATTCACTTGGCTAATTAACTAGATTAATCTGATTGTGTTTTAAAGGGTCTAAAAATGAACAATTAATATATAAATTACTGCAATTAGGATCTTTTTTCTTTTTGGATAGAATATTGAAATTATGTTAACATGAACTAGAATATTGAATTAGCCGATCAGATCATCTCATAGAATACTGAATATTGAGATGTTGAATGTAAAAGTAATGACCAACTTGAGTAATAAGGGACTTGATATGATGCTAGAATTCTTGACAAAGGTTTTACCAAAAAGACTTGGCATGAGACCTTCCTCTTCTCTAGTAACCACCGCCTCATCTAATTCCTTGGTGGAATATATCCAACGACGAGAAAATGAGATAATTGAGCTCAAAGAGGCAAGAGCTAGGGACCAAGAGGAGCGAGCTAGGGAGTAAGAGGCGCGAGCTAAGCAAGAAGAGGTCTAAAAGAGCATTCTTAACTTTTGAGGAGTAAGGGTTATGATGAAGCTTTTACCTATGGGGGTAGTTCAACTTCAAGTTAAAATACTTTTTGATTAGTACTTTATTTTAGTATTTGACCCACAGTACATGCATGAATCTCAGTACGTGACTAACTTCAAGCAACTGAATGATTATTGTAGGTTGCAAAGTTCTTCACTTCAAAGCACATTGAAAATCTAGAAGTACTTGGTTACAAAATCCTAAGACGCAAAAAACCGCAGTAACTTCTCACATAGTGTATGAGTTCTCTAATTGAATTTATATATCTTTTGAAAATTCAAAATGGGTATGAAACATCCTTGAATGTTTAGACCCCAAATTATAAAATATCAATTTAAGCCTATAATCAAACAATTAATGTGCGGAATATGAACATAAGCCAATCATAGAATTGATAACTAATTTAAATCAAATATAAACACATCCACAATAGTAAATATAAGGCAAAGATAAAGGGAAGGAAGATGCAAACACACGGACAACATACGATGTGTTATCGAAGAGGAAACCAAAGTTCTCGGCGTAAAACCTCTCCGCCGCCCTCTAAGCGGTGATATAATCCACTAAAGAATGTAGTTGAGATACATGAACAGCAGAAGACCCTCCAAGCCTAATCTACCCAAGTACCTAAGCCCTCCAAGCTTCTTGCTCCAACGAGGTTACGCCGAACCTATTTCTTCTTTAGCTTCCCGAATTCCGCTACTAGACCATAGCATCAACCAATGTATATTGGTTCCTTCCTAACTGCTTCGCAAAAGCACCAAATAAACTTTCTCACAGACGTGGGTATGGTGAGACAAGGATTTGGTCAATAACCTCTCAAGGGTATAACAATGGAAAGGAAGAGAGTAGAGGAATTTGTAGAGTTTCTAAGGTAAAGATTGTGGATGAATCAATCTTGTATTTCTCTAGGGTTTCTCTCACAAAATTCTCTCTGGAAGCTCTCTCAATTTAGTGGGTATAAGGGTCTATATATAGTGGTGTGTGTTTGGAATACGAAGAGACAGATTTTGCCAAACATGGTTGGTTGGCGGCTTAGCCTCGCGGCTTGTCCAAGTTGCGAGTTCAAGTTGCGACGTAACGGCCTGGCCAGCCTGGGACTGTTGTCCTGTAGTGCGACAGCTGGCGCGACCCTTCAGTTCCCCTATGTGCTTCTCACGTGCCTGCAGTTGGCGGCTTGCCAGTCGCGAGTTAGCCGCGAAACTCTGCTTCTTTGCACAAACTTGAGCTTTTCTTCACACTCTCTTCACACACTACCCTTACATGAATCCCACCTAAATACAGGGTTACTAAGTGCTAATTAGAAGCAAATTGGCATGGAATAAAGCCAATAAAATGGTTGATAAATTTTAACCTTACAATCTCCCCCTTTGACTATTTCATGACAAAACCCTAAAACAAACTCTAGACTTAACGCGTGAGTTGGGAACAGTTTGAAAACTCACTCACACCTAACTCTAGAATCTGTGAAGCTTGTGAGCCATAAGTACAAGTACTTCTGAAACACAACAACACAATAAGTTCATTGTATGCAGAAAACTTGTAATGCATATAGAGCAAGCACAATGCGATCAAGCACAATGGAATAAAGCAATAAACCATGGCAAGACCAAAACAAGTAATCACTATAACCAAGTGATCACAATGCTCATTCACACTTAAAATGAACATCCAGACATTCAAGATGACAAACACAAGGCAAATCACTTGAATGACCAACACTCAACCAATGCACAATACATGAAGTATGTGCATCTAAGAAAAATCCTATAAGGGAACAAGAGTGACAGTACTTAAAAGGAAATGCATAACATTTAGTTAGAAGTACTGATTTAACAAAGCACAAAGGCTGTATAAAGCATGGTACAAATCACAGAGGCCTACAAAGTGCATAGAAACAAACCCTTAAAGCTTACAGAAGCAACATGGGTACAAACCAAAAACATAAAGTAATATATGCTGAACAACATCATATTATATATGCTGAAACTAATGAAATAAAACTATCCAAGACTTAAGAGTTTAGGCCAAACCAAAAATTGAAACCCACTGAGTAACAAACCTATACTAACAGTAGTTAACCAACAAAATATCAAAGCTATAAACAAAACATCAAGTGATAAAGAAATCTCCCCCTCAAAACAAGCACTCCCCCTCAAGAACTGCCCCAAAAATTCTCTCCCTTTTTAACCGGAATGGCCAAAGGGTCACTGCTCCTGGTTGGTAAAGATGCTGTCAATCTTAGATGAAAGTACATCAATCTAATCCTGCATTACTATCATTCTTTTAGTATGCTAATTTTGAACCTCTCTGAGTGTATCAAGCCTCTCTAGGATGATTTGAAATGCATCCGGAGGTACAGCTGATGAAGTTGAGGCTCTACTCCTCTTTCTTCTGCTCCTAGGTGTGACTGATTGTTCTATAACTTCTGCTTCAATCTCCATTGGATCCCCTTATTCTTGAACATCCTCCACTTCTTCACATGGAAGACAACTTTGTATCCTTGTGAGAGTAAATTTGTTTATGGCTAATAGAGGAGGCAAATGATTGATATCCTGAGGGATTGCAACACCTTTTTCTCTGAAAATCCTTATGAGAAGACTAGAAAATATCAGCTTGGGTCTTGAGGTGGATCTAGTCTCATCCACTATAGTGTCAAAGATGTGAGAACTGATGTCAATAAAGATTTTCTCCTTAAGTTCCATGAGAAAGATGGCTCTGGCATTTGTCAGTGTGGTCATCTTTCTTATAGGGTACAGATTGTACATCATTATGGTGGTTAGACACCTCATATCTTTAGGAAAATCAGAAGTGTTGAGACATTTGTTTTCTTTAACCCCACCAATTCTTTTCTGGACAGTGTCCAGAGAGAGCATTCTGTCCTTGTAGTTAGTGAATTCATAATCCTCCAAACCCTCAAGCCCTAGAACCTTATCAATGTCACGAGCATCTAAGGTAAATTCCTTTCTTCTCACCCAACAACTCAATTCCTTCTCCCTTATCACAGCATTTGCATAGAATTCTCTGATTAGAGGGTCACACACAGGTGGAAAGTCACTCAGCAGTTTTTCCCAACCTCTACCCTCAAAACACTCTAGAATGAAGGTGTCCTTTAACTCCCTGAAATCAACAAATCTTTCCTGAATGATGGTTCCTTTTGAAAAAGAATCCCTATATCTCTCAAAGTGTTGAATAGACCTAAATAGGTTAGGGTCCATTTTCATTCTTTTGTCAGATTTCTTAGCAGGTGTCTTCTTCTTTGTAGGAGATGCAGCCATCTGTAAACAAGCAGAAAAATGCCACACCAAGACAAAGCACAATGTGGAAATGCACACACATTAGTAACAAGTTAGTTACAAGGAGAGAAATAGAGAGATCAGACATAACATAGAATAAGCATAGTTTATAACAAAAAAAATGGATAGGTCAAGTCAAACGAGTTTAAACAGTATGTATGCAGACAGGAGCAAGTTATCAAATTCATTCAAATAGATGTGAGCCAAGATCGTTGAGACAAGACCTAATGAGTATGAACTGTGCAAATAGGAAACCAAATGTAACAGGACATACAAGGTATGGTGATCAAAATAACATTAACCACAAACACCAAAAACACAACTAAACTGATAGACTAAGAACCACAATCAAAACGAATTACATAAAACCCTAAAATCATATGCCCAAAGACAAACTATCAAAAAATAATGCTCAGACCAGAGATAGGCAACCTAATGAAGACACAAAAACCTAAAACACCTCTACAAGAAGAGAGAAACAAAATCTTCACACAAACATTCTCAACATTTTTAGGAAAACCCATTTTTGAACACATTATATCACAGAACATAGATGCAACATTCAAATCAAGAAAATAATGGTCAAAACAGTAAGAATGAAGTGAGGGAAGGAAAACCCATACCTTTTTCTTGGTGTTTGAAGAAGACATGACGCAAAAATGGATTCTTTTTCAGTGAGACACGAAGTGTTTGAGTGAGAGAAATGAAGAAGACAATGAATAGTCACTGATATTCGAGAGAAAAACTAAAAAATCATTTAAAAAACTGTCCATAAAACGCAAAACACACGTTTTTCGCGACTGGGTTATGTCGCCAATCAGTCACTAGAGTAAGCCGCGAAACACTGTGAAGTTAAGAAACTTGAAAAATTTCTCCAAATGTTTTTTGTGACTGGAAGGTCTACCCGCGAGATAGTCGCAAGATGAGCTGCGAAAATCTCTGAGTACTCCTCGTGACTGGACCTTCCACCCACGAACAAGTCACCACACTAAGCCACAAAAATCATAAAAACACAAATTTTGAAAAATTTTCTAAGTAATTTTCGCGACTAAGAACTTGACTTGCCAGAGACCCGCAAAAATCTCAGAGAGAGCTTCGCGACTGGAGCATGCAACTGGACCTACCCGCGACTGAGTCGCCAAAACAGGGCAACACTGTTTTTGAAATTTTTGACTTTTTTTGTAAAACAAATGTTCGCGTAAAATAATCTACAAGCGCACAGAATCGTAACAAGTAGTAAAGTGTTTTTAGAAAACGAATGTCGAACCCACAGGGATTAACTATGTTATTGAATACCGAAATTTACTAAATTAAGTACTATTTGGAAAATCGAAAATAGATGGAACGTTCTACTATTTGAATTAAATTAAACTATTTAATAAAAATAAATCTATGAAAAAAAAAAATTAACAAAGCGTAAAATCTAAAAGTGTAAAAATATGATAAGAATGGATCTAGAGCAGTTGATTTCACCTAACAAATCCCACACAATTTATTCTTCCTAATTATTAAATTCTAATAATCTCCCGTTGATGATTAAAAATTCCTTAAGTATTCAATATCTTCTCTCGAATATATCATGGTCTAGACTCCCAAGTAACGATTTTTTTTTTTTTTTTTTTTATTATAAAAAATTCGTTATAATATCACAATAGAATAAATGAAAGCCTTTTCACTATTGTCTTTCATCCAAAAAAAGAGAGAAGAAAAAGGAATGCATAACAAAAAGATCAAATTTCATTTTAAATAAAAATGCTTGGTATAATTGAATGATCCAATTTCATTTTTATTGGCTCTTCTCCCCATAGTAAATGAGGAAAACAAAATGATTATGAGGCATAACAAAATGATCCAATTTCCCAAGATAATCAAAATTTTAGATTAAAACGAAAAAAAATAAAGCAAGATTGGATGAGAGAGAGAGAGGACCTTCTTGAGAAATTGAAGGGAGAGAGGAGGCCAGAAGTATCCCTGGCTGCCCAGCCGAAGGCCTTGTTGGGGTGCTCAAGCTCTGGTGATTTCGCCATTGAATTTTCTCTAGAAGGCAGCTATGAAGAAACAATTACAGCGTTTTAGTAATGCAATGCCTATGGGATAGTAATGACTAGTAAATAAGTTTGTAATATAAGTACCACCAATGTACCTATATATATAGTAGTAGAAATGAGGGACTGTTAGTGTGGTGACGTATAGGCTTAGCAAATGGGAGTGAGAGTCTGACAGTAGACAAAATTTCAAACTTTCTTGTTGATCACTCTACACTTTTCTCGAACCAGGAAAAGTAAAGGAAGAGGAGTTTCTTACGACTTCTTAGTTCTTTTGCCACGTCTTCTCCTATAAAAAAAAAAAAAAAAAAATTCTTTTCCCACACTTTCGGTCGGTCTTGTTGATCCGTACGTTTTCTTGTTGTGTTGCCATAGAGTTTTTTTATTTTTTATTTATTTTTTATTTTTTATTTTTAATATTCCTTTCCTATTTGTAGTTTTTGCTGTTTAGAACTCTAGCCATGGGATGTAAAAAAAACACTTATTTAACATTTTCAAATACTATCTTATTTGTTTTACAAACTCATTCAACAATACACTCAACAGTCTTTTTAGCTTTGGCATTAGAGTAGCTAGTAGCCTTCACATGAGCCGCACTCTTCTCACTGCTCGAAGCTGCAATGCATACATCCATCTATTTCCCAAGATTTTCTAACGTATCCTTCTGCGTGTGCAAAACAATTTCCTTTCTAATCACCTCGGCTTGCCCACCTTCTTTCTCTATATTGAAACTTCTTGTAGAGTTGTTCACGTGATTGTTAGAGGCACTGGGTCCCAACTCTTGACTTGCTTTTGTCAAATTGCTTTTCATTACCTTTTCTCCATACTGGCTAGGATTATTAGGGCCTGCTTGGTTTATTTTTTTTCATCACTCTTTGTTCGCGTAAAATAATCTGCAAGCACACAGAATCGTAATAAGTAGTAAAGTATTTTTAAAAAATGAATGTTGAACCTACAAGGATTAACTATGTTATTGAATACCAAAATTCACTAAATAAATTACCATTTGGAAATTCGAAAACAAATAGAATATTCTACTATCTAAATTAAATTAAACTATTTAATAAAGATAAATCTATGAATAAAAAGAATTAATAAAGCATAAAACTCTAACAGTGTAAAAATATGATAAGAATGGATCTAGAGCAGTTGATTTCACCTAACAAATCCCACACAATTTATTCTTCCTAATTATTAAATTCTAATAATCTCCCGTTGATGATTAAAAATTCCGTAAGTATTCAATATTTTCTCTCGAATAATATCAAAAATATCTTCAAATAACAATTCCTTATCTCTATGTGAATTTAATTAATTGGAGACTCATTACGTATTTCGAATTTTCTGAAAAATCACACTAGTCACGGTAAAGCGTCTCTACTTTCGCTCAACTAATGGTGTTTAATTCTAGAACTAAAATAACAAATCACCTCTCGGTCTCATTGTAATTCAATTGATCAAACTATAATTTGTAAAAAATAGTAAGCATTAAGAATAAGAATTAAATACTCAATCATGGAAATATTAAAAATAAAATAACTCAGAAAATAAATTGTGTGTTCATTGCTAGACTACATCAATGCTCTAGAAAATAAAATTTAGTTCATAATAAAATTGAGAAGAAAATAAATAAAACTTATGTCTTTCATCTGCATTGGTTGATCAACATGAAGTTCTCGCATTTGTCCTCAGATCCTCCTCTTCATAAAGACTCCCAAAAGCAAATTCTTCTATGCGGCACCTCCTTTTCCTCTTAGGTTTCTCTTCTTTTTTTTTTTTTTTTTTTCCTAAAGAACCTTTAAATAGGTCAAGGAATCCTATTCCCCTTTGGAGAAAATCCCATATTTTTAGGCTTTAGTTAACCGATGATTTTGGCTCATTGAACATCAGAATTCGGACTTTTGGTAGACTACAAAGTTGTAGCCCTTTAAGTTAACTTTTCAGCCCAACTTAAATCATCTCAATTGGATATATGAGCTGAAAGTTATGCTAAAAATACTAACTGATGTGCAAGCTGGAATCCTAATCTGAATTGGACTTAGATTTAATTGGCTTAGCCCCACTTTGCATGTAATGCCCTTGTAGATTAATCTTAATCTTCTAATTCCTTCAAAGAACAAATGAATAGATAAATATAAATAAAAATCAAATCAAATCAAAAGAAATAAAGGAAAACTAACAATTTTAATAAATAAGAGGATAATAAAAATCATGTAAAAATTACACTTATCAAATTCCTCCAAACTTAAACTTTGCTAGTCCTCGAGCAAAGAAAAAAAAAAAAAAACAACTAAAACAAGCTTTGCTTCATAAATTTTAATTTTTTTTTCTTGCCTCAAAGATCTGCATAAAGCTTATAATTCAAAGGAATCATTCCAAATTAATCAAGTCCAAAAGTTAATTCAAAACTCAACTCCATCGCATTATCATTCTCACTTCATCATTAGCTTCCCGGATAGTTTTATGCAAACAAGTAAATAAGTACAGATCTCTAAAACTCCATAAGCTTGCTTTTTAAATCACTTTTCACTAATATAAAACAAAATATTACCCAGGATCAATAGGTCTTTATTAGGCTTGTGATGTATGGCTATGGTGAGGGCTATAAAGAAAAGATAAGGTTTAAGCGAATAGAGCATTCTCACTTCTAAAATATAACTTTTTCTCAGTCCTTTGAATATCTCAAAATACCACTCTTCATCAAAATTTTATTTTTCTTACTTCAAGTTGTCACTTATCTTTTGACGTGAATGCAGGCATTTGTGATGGATGCACCCAGTTACTCAACAAGTCACAAACTTGAAGTATTTTTGCATACTCATATTTCAAGTTACGGTTTGACGTAAGAGTAACATTAGTAATGAATACCCCTAGTTACTAAGCAACTCAAAACATTGAAGTAAATGGAACTCTGTACAATTTTTTTTTTTTTTTCAAACACTCATATATCTTCTCTTTTCTTCAACCCAGTGTAAGAATAGATCAGTTGGATAGCTAGGGATAAAGATAATAAAGAGGTAAGCTTGAAAGGCTCAATCGATTCAAAGAATGCCTAAATCACTTCCCAAGTAATATTATGTATAAGATTTCTCCATGAGAGTAATTCAACAAGTTCTAGAATAAGTAGATATCATCAAAATTTACAAAATTCACATAAAATTTCTCTAGGTATGCACAATGATTAATGATCATATCAAATTAAACAAGATCAAGTAAAGAATTAATAACTGGACATAAGCAATGAGAATGATTCCTAAAAATTATAAGAAAATTCAACCATAATCTTATCATAGGCAATTTTTTTTTTAATAAATAAAATAAATTCTCTTCCCCCAAACTTAAATTTCACATTGTCCTCAATGGGAAAATGGAAGAAAAACTAATTAAAAGAATGAGAAAGGAGAAGAGATGCTCCCTTGATTTTTAATTGAATATTTTTCCTTGAGGTGCAGCCATGTACCCATTGAATATTTCTTTGGTCTCTTTATTCCTATAAAATGAAAGAAAAAAAAAATAAGATAAAGAAAAAAAAAATGAAAGATAAAAACATAAACATAAAAATAAAAAACTTGGGTTGCCTCCCAAAAGCGCTTTATTTAACGTCTATAGCTAGACGTTATCCTCCATTAAAATCCTATGTGTGCAAATTGAAGGACTAATTCCTTTGATGTCAGAGATGGTCCAACCCAAAGCCATTTTGTGTTCCCGCAAGATTCTCAGTAACTTTTCCTCCTCTACATCATTCAAAGAATTGTTAATAATAACTGGCAAAGTAAAGTCTTGGCCGAAGAAAGCGTACCTTAAATTTGATAGAAGCGGTTTGAGCTCAAGTTTAGGAGGTTCCTATGGTGGAGATGTTGGCTAGCATGATTTTAGGTCTTCCACTTTTGGTTGCATTGAAGGAGGAAAGAGTGGTGTAGCCTCCAAATATCTTTCACACTCTTTAACCTCTTCATTATTGAATTTAACAGGTGTAGAGCAAGTAAGACATACCTCAAGTGGTAACTTTTGAAAATCAATTGCACAAGTCTCATCGGCCATGGTCATTGTAGATAAGGGAAAATTCCTGACCTATCACAAGCTGACACGTCACACTACCAAATCCACAAAATACAGCCAATTACAAAGCGCCACATACTGCTGCTAGGTTTTACTATCACTATTCAGAAACCAACAGAAATTTGCCAAGTGTCATGTAAAAACCAATCATGCATCAGCATGTGTAAGCGATAACATAATCAGTCTCGCGCGTGTAAGCGATGACATAATTGGTCTAGCGTGTGTAAGCGATGACATAACCGGACCAATCAAGCTGTGACATGTGTCACTAATCAGATTCCACCACGTGTTGCTCACCCACCTCCAAACTCCTATAAATAGAAGCCTTCCTAAGGCATTTGAGGGGGAATCTGGGGAGAGAGGACACCAAGCCATCTGAAGCACAAGCAGCATCAGAGAAGATTTAGAAGTCCAGAAGTTCTACTGGAATCAAGCCTTGAAGCCTTCAGTAACTTCAAGAACTTCAATCTTCAAATATGAAGAACATTCGAAGTAGAATCATCCAAACGATCTGCTTAGATTCTAAAGTTCACTGGAATCAAGCTTAAAAGCCTCCAGAAACCTCAACAAACCACAAATCAGTGAAGCTCTACGGATTCAAGCCTCTAAAGCATTGAACATCTTCCACAACAAACCTTCAAATACAAAGAATATTCGAAGAGGAATCATCCAAATCATATTCCTAGATCTCAAAGTTCCCTAAAATCAAGCTCAAAAGCCTCTAGAAACCTAACCAACCATAAATCAACGAAGCTCTATGGATTCAAGCCTCTAAAGCACCGAAAAACTTCCACCACAAACCTTCGAAGATGAAGAACGCACCAAGAACACAAAGAACACACGAAGAACACGAAGAACGTGAAGAACAAAGGATTTCTAACAAGCACATAGCCATAAATTCATTGTAATTCCGTTTCAAAGATCTTCGATCCATTCTTCAGCCAAATTGAAGTATATTTGGTGTTTGAATCAAAATCATATTACCACAATTCCAAATCAACAAATCTTTCAAAGAGATCGAATTAGAGGATCACTCATTTGTAATCACAGAGAATTGTACCACACAATCATCAATACAAATTCGCATTTGTGCAATTATTTTACTTGTTTGACTCATTTCGAATAGAGAAATTTAGTCGTCCACAATCATGTTTCGGTCACTTATTTGAAAACAAGAATGTGTCTCGGAAGGAAATTCCATAGACTTAAATACATCAAAAGTGACCTCATCCTCTCCGACCCTCAAAACAAGTTTTCCTTACTGGACATCAATTAAGGTTCTCCCTATTGGAAATTAGAGATGAACGCAGCGGAAAAATAAGTTTAAAACGGATCTACTTCATTCGATATTGATAACATGCACAAAGGAAATTTCAGAATTAGAGAAACAAGAGAGTGTACCTTGAAGCGGTGAATTTCAAAACCGAAGATTGAAGCACTAGAAATACTTTTAATCTTCACTCCAATTCCACTAATGCCCAAGAAGTTTGGTCTCTCAATTGGTTACAAAATGATGATTGGAGAGTGACATACACTCACTTCCATCATTACAATGTTGTTTTTTTCACCTACACAAAATTCTGTACGTTTTTGCCTTTTGTATCTAACCAATTATCTAATTGGGCTGGCTACTTGGGTCTTTCCAATTGGGCTTAATTGTGTGGCTTGGAGTTGGACCAAAAGGGACCAATAAGACACTAGCTCCAATGGGCCTTGGGCTTTTCTATCAACTCTTGACAAGTCCAAGGTTACCATTAACTATATTTAATACCACTATAAAAATATAGTTGCACTCTAGGCCTTATCTATAAATTATATCCCAAGACTTTATTATACATGCAACCCCTTCATTAAATATTCGTAGTAATACAAAGTCATTAATGTAGACTGCCACTTTATAAATTACTACATCTTAATCCTTGAGTACCCGGTTTAATCCTTTAATGTTATTCATTATATATATATGAAATCCAATTCCATAAATATATACTTTAGTCTTACTAAAGTGGTTAGGCCTAACTATCTGAATAACAAACTCATTAAACTTATCTCAAGGGAATACTTTATATCTTCGTTAAGAGACTATGAATTCTATCTTGAGAATACATGTTCCATCAACACTAAATGTGGCTGCCCAACATACTGAGGTTTTGACCATTACTTTAGATCTTACTCCTGATATATCAAAGCAACCTACACCTCATGATCAGGTCCATTATTCTCTCAGGATTAAGAGTTCATGCAAATACAAGTCGTGAGATTTATTATTCATATGACAATCATTAGGAGAATAATAAATCTCACAACAGTCTAGTTCAATATGTCTTAACTCTTAAAACATATTAACACATCAACCAGAAGTCTCCACTTCCATGATCAAGACAAATCATCGTGATTGATATGTTATAGTCTTCGCAGATGAAATGCCCAATTTCGTCACCGACTACGAACTATAATTCTGAGTTTACAAAGAACTTGTGATTTATATCTTTTGTGACTTTTCACATAAATCACATACTATGCATCTCATGGACCAAATGATAATGTCCTAATATTCATGTTATCATTATTTCAGATAAAAATAAAACAAATTCATTAAACACAATATTAAGTCATACATAATGTCATACACAATGTCAAACTTAATATCATACATAGCATCATACAATAGGATTTAAGGGCACTAATCCTAACAATCTCCCATTTGCCCTAAAGACTATTGTACACTAATCTAACTCCAATTCTCTCCAAATGTGACTCGAAAGTCCTTTGAGGCAAAGCTTTAGTAAATGGATCTGCTAGATTATTTGCACTTTCAATCTTTGCTACTACCACATCTCCACGAGTAACAATATCTCGAATGATATGGTACTTCCTCTCAATGTGCCTTCCTTTCTTATGATTCCTTGGATCTTTAGATTGTGCAACTGCTCGACTGTTGTCACAAAATAATGTGATTGGAACTGGCTCCATTTTCATTACACCAAGGTCAGAAAGGAATTTCTTGAGCCATACAGCTTCCTTTGCTACTTCACAAGCAACAACATATTCTGCCTCCATGGTAGAGTTTGCAATACAAGATTTCTTAATACTCCGCCAACTTATGACTCCACCTCGCAAGGTGAAAACACATCTTAATGTGGATTTTCTGAAATCTAGATCAGATTGAAAATCTGAATCTGTATAGCCAATAGGTATCAAATCCTCACTTCAGTAAACAAGCATATAATCTCTCATTCTCCGTAGATACTTGAGAATATGCTTTACAGCTTGCCAATGTTTTGGCCCTGGATTTGATTGATATCGACTGACCACGCCAACTGAATAACAAATATCTGGTCTAGTATAAAGCATGGCATACATGAGACTTCCCACTGCAGAAGCATAAGGAACTTGTCTCATCATATTTTCTTTCTCTTGAGTCTTAGGCCTTTGGTCATCAGACAGAGGAACTCCTTGTCTGAAAGGAAGTAATCCTTTCTTGGAGTTTTGCATGCTAAACCGTTCTAGAACCTTATCTTTGTATCCAACTTGTGATAAGCCTAACATCTTATTCTTGCGATCTCGCCAAAGCTTGATCCCTAGAATAAAGTTAGCCCCACCCAAGTCCTTCATATCAAATTAACTTGACAACCAAACCTTTACTGATGACATTACCCCTACATCATTTCCAATGAGTAGAATATCATTAATATAAAGCACTAGGAACATTACTACTTTATCATAATGTCTTTTGTACACATATGGTTCATCAAGATTTTGCTCAAAACCAAATGACTTGATTGCTTGATCAAATCTAATGTTCCATGACCTAGATGCTTGCTTAAGTCCATAAATGGACCTTTTCAACTTGCATACCATATGCTCTTGGTTCTTAGCTATGAAACCTTTCGGTTGCATCATATAGATTTCCTCTTCAAGATTGCCATTGAGAAATGCAGTCTTGACATCCATTTGCCAAATCTCATAATCATAATGAGTAGCAATGGATAAGAGAATTCTGATAGATTTAAGCATTGTTACTGGAGAAAAGGTTTCATCATAATCAATACCTTCTTTTTGTGTATACCCTTTCGCCATTAGCATTATTTTAAAGGTTTTAACCTTTCCATCTATCTCTCTCTTCCTCTTGTAAACCGATTTACAACCAACAGGTTTAATGCCGTTAGGCGCCTCTACAAGATCCCAAACTTGATTGGAATACATGGAATCTAATTCAAACTTCATAGCTTGGACCCAATGATGTGCATCTATATCATTCATTGCCTCTTCATAGGTATAGGAATCTGATTCAGCCTCTTCTGAGATAGTTTCATAAGTTTCTCCCAAACCTATGAATCTTATAGGAGGCCGAACAATTCTCCCACTATGACGAGGCACTTGAGTACTAGACATGTCATGAGAAGAATCTTGTGGTGTATCTAATACAGCCACATCGTCCCTAGTTTCATCTATTGGTTGTTCATTTACAGGTTCATTTATTTCAGCCAACACAACTCTACTTCTAGGAGTATAATCATTCATATAGTCATTTTTCAAGAATTTGGCATTTGTGCTAACAAACACTTTATTATCTTTATGACTATAGAATAAACATCCAACAGTTCCTTTTGGATACCCAACAAATAAAACCACTTCTGTTTTAGACTGTAACTTGTCAGACTTTCCTTTTAACACATGTGCTGGACAACCCCAAATATGGAGATGTCTCATACTAGGCTTACGTCCATTCCACTACTCCACAGGTGTTTTAGGAACAGACTTCGAAGGTACTAAATTCAGAAGATACATTGTTGTGTTTAAGGCACATCCCCGAAAAGAAATAGGTAGAGTTGAATAACTCATCATAGACCTAACCATATCTAAAAAAGTCCTATTCCTTCTTTCTGCTACACCATTTTGTTGTGGAGTTCCAGGTGCAATCAATTGGGATACAATCTCATTCTTAGTTAAGTAATCCTTAAAATCCCCAAGAAGGTATTCGCCACCACGATCAGATCGAATGGCCTTTATGCGTTTACCTAATTGATTCTCAACTTCAGCCCTAAACTCTTTGAACTTTTCAAAGGTTTCAAACTTCCGTTTCATTAGGTACACATAACCAAATCTTGAGTAATCATCAGTGAAAGTAATGAAATACTCATAGCCACCTCTTGCTAGGATAGACATAGGACCACATACATTAGAATGCACTAGCTCTAGCAAATCTTGAGCTCTTCTACCTTTTGCTTTAAAAGATTGTTTGGTCATTTTACCTTCCAAACAAGATTCACAAACTGAAAATTCATCAAAGTCCATAGACTCTAAGAGGTCATCTTTGATCAGTCTTTGAATCCTATTTGAATTAATATGACCCAAACGCAAGTGCCAAAGACATGCGTTACTAGTAGAAGGAAACTTTCTCTTTAATGATTTTACATGAGAGTTATTATCTAATTCAGAATTATATAATTCATGCTTATCAGGAGTTAAAATATAAAGACCATCCACAATATTACCAGAACAGATAAACACTCTATCCTTCTTTATTACAATACTGTCTTTCAGGATAACACAATATCCATGTTTACTTAAGTAAGTAGCAGAAATTAAATTCCTACGAACATTAGGTACATACAAACAGTCTTCTAATATTAAAACTCTAGATTCAAAATATAAATTACAAACACCAACAGCTATAACTGGAGTCTTGCTCCCATCAACCAAAGTAAGAAACAACTCCCCTTCTTTAACCTTTCTGGTCTCCTAGAACCCCTGCAAGGAATTGCAGATATGATTAGTACAACCTGAATCCACACACCAGGAATCCGTGGGATTCTGTACCAAACATATTTCAAGAAGGAATGTATTAATCATACCTTTGTTCTTGGCAGCCTTAAATATTGGACAATTTCTCTTCCAATGTCCTTTCTCACCACAATGAAAACACTTTCCTTTGATCTTCTTTCCTTTATCAGCAACCCCTAAGATAATTTGTTTACCCTCTTGCTTGGTGAAGTCCTTCTTCTTCTTCTTCTTACCCTTACCTTTCGACTTAGGTTGAGAAGTAGAAGCTTCACCAACATTGGCTTCAACATGGGAAGTACCAAGAATGCCTTCTGCTGCTACCAATTCATTCATTAATTCAGACAAGGTATAAATCTTTTTGTTCATATTATAGTTAAGTTTGAATTCCTTGAATGATTCTGGTAGCGACTGGAGTATCATATCCACTTGGGATTCTCCATCAATATCGGCACCTAAAACTTCCAATGTATTCAAATTAGAGATCATTGTAAGACAATGCTCCCTCACTGAAGTACCTTCAACCATTTTGGTATTATAAATTTGCCTCATGGTCTCTTGCCTTGCAGAACGACCTTGCTCACCAAACATCTCCTTCAGACTTAGCATAATGTCTGAAGCTAGTTCTACATCCTGCATTTGATGCTGTAGACCATTTGAGATAGATGCTAGGATGTAGCACTTGGCCATCTCATTAGATTTCTGCCAACAATCATATCGTTGTTTTTCCTCAGAAGGAGCATCTAATGAAGGAAAGCTAGGACATGGTTTAGTAAGAACATACTTATGCTCTTCGGCAGTAAGAACAATGTCCAAATTTCTTTTCCAATCAACATAGTTGGATCCAGTCAGTTTGTTTTGATTAAGAATAGTTACAAGTGGGCTAAATGATGCCCTGTTCTAAATCTGAAAACAATAAACATGAATATAATCAATAAACTGGACATTATCAATTTAGCATATAAACATATAGTATGGAACCTTAATAAAACCATAATATAATATATGCAACGACAACCCAATCCCATATTCAATATCCCTCAGCATAGAGTGAATATAAAATACTATGATTGATTGAGAACAATTCTCATTATTAGTGCTATCATGATAACTCTTATCAAACACTAATAATATGCCGTTATACATTTGGCCTCTAAATAATGATAGTAAGAACTCAGCATAGAGGATACTATTCTTCAAAGCACAAATGAATAGATAAATATAAATAAAAAAAATCAAATCAAATCAAAAGAAATAAAGGAAAACTAACAATTTTAATAAATAAGAGGATAATAAAAATCATGTAAAAATTACACTTATCACAAACAACTTTCCAAAAACAATTCAAAACACTCAAAATTTTTTTTGTATTTGACCAACAAAGATTGAGCATGTGAAAACACATTCAAATAAGTACAATCACACAAATGAATATGACATTCATTGAACATAGACTTGTGTGTTGTGTGTGGATATCAAAAATGAGATAGTCTTTAGTACAATGTGAAGTTTCAATGATCAATTCAATTAAGGCATACACAACTAGCACTGGATAATGTGACCTATCTCAATTATAGAAACATGCATATATGACCTCCCACATGCACTTGATAACAATTCTTTGAAACTTTTCATTTGGCTCCATATTCAACATATCATTTGCACTTTTTGAGCAAAGAAAATCTCATTGTGAGATAGATGCCTGAAATTTTTGATATTTCAATTGATGAGTTAGTCTTTGACTTTTTGGGCATCATACATTTTATTTTGGTCGCTTTCCCTTTTTCCTAGTCGAATACTAGTATGTGCGACAGGCTTTTGCAACTCTATATCTCTTTTCATTTGAAGATTTACATTTAGAGAGCTCTTTTAAGCATAAAAATAAAAAGTGGGAAGATATATAGGCATGAGTCTATGCATGTCTCAAGATCAACAAAACCATTCACTAATCATTCATGACAAAGTTGAAGATCTTTTTACAATAGTCACATAGATTTTAGAATTTTCTTCCATAATGATATGAGTGCATAAGAGACAAGCTAAGCTCGTTAAATGCACAAAGCCATAAGTACAAAGGTACAAGGCAAAACACACTTTGAGACAAAACTCAACAAAGTGATCAAACTTTTTGAATTTTCTACTTTTTATGTGTTTTTGGATTTTTGACACAAAAGCAATAAAAAATTGATCAAAAACATAACATAAAGAACAATGTAAAAACATTTGAACCAAAAACAAACAAGTTACAAATAAATACTAGCAAGAAGCACACAACCAAGCATATTCACAAACATAGGAAGTATTGATACATGGACATGTTATAATGCTTATGCATGAGTACCCTTTATCACCCACACGTCACGTGCGTTTGGAGTGATATCCTTGACGGATCGGGTACGAGAGTTAGGACTGTCAAACCTTCGTGTGAAGCTTTCCAGGCAATTGGTGAAGGCACCGATCATCTTCATCATGTCCATCATTCCTGGATCACGGTTTTGACTTCTTGGTTGCTCACCACCCCAAGACTTCATGTCATTTTTTCTTCCTCGTGACCAAGGTGCACTTGCATTGTTGTCTACTCTCAGCTTTTGAAAGTTGGGTCTGGTATGTCCTTACAGTCTGCAATAGTGACAAAATAATCCGTTCTAAGACCCTGTTGTGATCTTGGAAGTGATCTTCCTCTAGCTCGATATATGGATTCTGATTGATTACGGGACTTAATTAACACCCGTTGATCAGCCGCATTCTTCTTCCTCTCAGCCTTAACTTTCTTAGGAATAGGCTTATCTACAGCCGTCTCTTTGACCTTTACAAACTTCACTTCTTTGGTGACATTTGCTAATGAGCTACTTCCTCTGGTATATCCTAATCTGGACTTGTCTAAGACATATTTTTGGGATGAAATAACATCATCTAACTTCTTGGAGGAGACCCTATCTATCTTGGCATGAGCTTGCACTACCTCTTGCTCAAGAAATCTCACTTTTATGTAAGCTTCTGATAGCTCACCATTAAGTGCTTCAATCTCACACTTTGCCTCATTGTATTTGACCAACAGGCTTTTGTAATCTTCCTCAGCTCTCTTTATTTTCTTCACAGCTGCCTTTACCACCTTTGTATACTCACCTGATTTCTCAAGAAGTAAGGTGTAATTCTTTTGAAGACTGGATGTATCTTCTTCTTCTTCAGCCTCTGATTCTTCAACAATTCCAATAGACTCCAAATCAGAATGTTCACCAAGCTCCTTCACAAGTGAACCCAAATCATCCGAGGATTCCACATATGCAATGGTTATGAATGCGGAGTAGTTTCCTTCTCCATCACAGCTCTCTTCAGAATCAAAATTTGAAGAGTCTGTATTACTCAGCATTGTGGCATACGCCTTTTCTTTTGTTTTCAAATAATTGGGACATTCCTTTTTAAAGTGTCCATGTCCATTACACTCGAAACACACAATGTCCGAAGAAGATTGAGACTCCTTCCCTTCTTTTCTCGTAAACTCTTTCCTATCACATCTTCAAGATGAAAAATTTCCTCTGTTAAATGGTTTCCCACTGTTCTTCATCTTCAGAAATTTGCGAAAGTTTTTCGCAAGATATGCTACTTCTTTCTCCACTCCATCTTCTTCAGAGGGATCATCCATTCTTTCGGTGATGGTTTTGAGAGCAAGCGATTTACTTGTCTTGTGGGAAGGCAGTCTCAGTTCATATGTTTGGAGAGACCCAATCAGCTCTTGAATTTTGATCTCATCCAAGTCTTTACTTTCTTCTATGGCTGTGACTTTTGCTCTAAAACTTTCAGGCAAGGACCTCAAGATTTTTCTCACCACCTTAGTATCTTTAATCTTCTCACCAAGATTGAGCTTAGCAATGAAAATTTCGTTGAGTTTCCCATAGAACGAATCAAACGATTCATCTTCACCCATCTTGAGCTCTTCAAATTTGGTGGTAAGCATTTGGAGCTTTGTATCCTTCACCTTCTTAGTCCCCTCATAAGTTGTCTCCAAAATCTCCCAAACTTCCTTGGCCATTATCATGTGAGATATCCTGTGGAATTCATCTGGAGACACCACAGAAAATAGCATTTAAAGCTTTACTGTTAGCATTGACTGTTGCAAGAGCTGCCTTATCCCAAGTAGATTTAGCAGCCTTTGGCCTAGTCCAACCGACTTCAACCACATCCCAAACGGTGTCATCAATAGAGCATAGAAATGCCCTCATTCTAACTTTCCAGAAGGCATAATTATTACCATAAAAAAATGGTGGAACATTGAGAGATTGAGACCTATCCATCTTAACAAAGGGTTAAGGATCACACTCAGGTATTAAAACTACAACAATTGTACCCGCTCTGATACCAAATGAAAGTTCAAAATGGGTATGAAACACCCTTGAACGTTTAGACCCCAAATTATAAAATATCAATTCAAGCTTATAATCAAACAATTAATGTGCGGAACATGAACATAAGCCAATCACAAAATTGATAACTAATCTAAACCAAATATAAACACATCCACAACAGTATATATAAGGTAAAGATAAAAGGAAGGAAGATGCAAACACACGGACGACACACGATGTGTTATCGAAGAGGAAACTGAAGTCCTCGGCGTAAAACCTCTCCGCCGCCCTTCAAGCGGTGATATAATCCACTAAAGAATGTAGTTGGGATACATGAACAGCAGAAGACCCTCCAAGCCTAATCTACCCAAGTACTTAAGCCCTCCAAGCTTCTTACTCCAACGAGATTACGTCGAACCTATTTTTTCTTTAACTTTCCGAATTTCGCTACTAGACCATAGCATCAACTAATGTATATTGGTTCCTTACTAACTGCTTCCCAAAAGCACCAAATAAACTTTCTCACAGACGTGGGTATGGTGAGACAAGGATCTGGTCAATAACCTCTCAAGGTTATAACAATGGAGAGGAAGAGAGTAGAGGAATTTGTAGAGTCTCTAAGAAAAAGATTGTGGATGAATCAATCTTGTATTTCTCTAGGGTTTCTCTCACAAAACTTTCTCTAGAAGCTCTCTCAATTTACTGGGTATAAGGGTCTATATATAGTAGTGTGTGTTTGGAATACGAAGAAACATATTTTGCCAAACAGGGCTGGTTGGCGGCTTGGCCTCGCGGCTTGTCCAAGTTGCAAGTTCAAGTTGTGACGTAACGGCCTGGCCAGCCTGGGACTTTTGTCCTGTAGTGCGACAGCTGGCGCGACCCTTCAGCTCTCCTGTGTGCTTCTCATGTGCCTGCAGTTGGCGGCTTGCCAGTCGCGAGTCCTAGCTGCGAAACTCTGCTTCTTTGCACAAACTTGAGCTTTTCTTCACACTCTCTTCACACACTACCCTTACATGAATCCCACCTAAATACAGGGTTACTAAGTGCTAAATTACAAGCAAATTGGCATGAAATAAAGCCAACAAGATGGTTGATAAATTTCAACCTTACATCTTTGATGACTTTAAAATAAGCCTTTTATATGGTTTAGGGTTGTAAAGGACAAAACCTTAGCAATCCAAGTCATCATGGGCCGAAATTTAAATCTAAAAATTTTGAAATCGTAGATCTCGATAGATTGAGCTTGTGTCGAGCTTCTTCATTAAATCTTGATAGATGCTAGTGTCAAAAAATACTGAAACTGCTTTTCTTCACTTTTTTCATGGATCAATCTTCATGTCTTTAATGATACCACTTAGGATGTAAACTTTACATACTTCTTGATAAATTAACCCAACTTAGATCTACCGAATTATAAGTAAAATACGCTTTGTCAAAGGATAAACCAATACATAGAAAATATGACCCTAACAACTTTGACTTGTCATAGTGCCTTAATTTGAGAAAAGTTAGTGCTATTCATTCTAGGTCACATATATTCATAATTATGTATCACGTTATTTTCTAAATTTACACACATCATATTAACGTTGTTGACAAGTGCGAAGCATGTCTTAACTGATAAAAACTAGATCAATAATGTAGAAGAAGAATAAGATCACGAGTGTTCGTGTGTCTAAATTTCTCCGCATCTATTTCTAGGCTTTTATTGATCATGAAAATTGGGCAGATAAACGGTTCAGATCATTATATCATAAGCTTAACGTGGTCCTCTCTTTGAGCTCTCTACCTCTCTATGCATTATATTAGTGAGGCATGTTTACCATGCTGAATCATTATACATAAATTCCAAATAGGATTAGTCAAAACTTGACAACTTATTTGTAATCTTCGAAAAAAATCAAATAATTCACCAATTCAACTCTAGAAACTATTAAAATAAAATTTCTAGGCTCTGTGGAGTTGAAACCATAAGTCTAAATAGAAACAAGGAGATATAGAGTTAGAAGGCCAAAATGGCAAAATACCCATTTTGCCGAAAAGTTCCAAGAAAATGCCTCTTGTCTGAAACTATTTAGGAATATACCCTTATTTTGAAACTTGATTTTCTAAAAATTGAGTTTCAATGTAAAACTCAATTTTTAGAAAATCGAGTTATAGTGAAAATCAAGTTTTTAGTGTGGAACTCGAGTTCCATGAACCCAAGTTCCTTGAATGGAACTCGAGTTCCACAAAATTTATTTTTATTTTTTTTAAAGTTTAATTCCACTATAACTCGATTTTCCAAAAATTGGGATTTACATTGAAACTCAAGTTTTAGAAAATCGAATTTCAAAACAGGGGCATATTCTTAAATAGTTTTAGACAGGGGGTATTTTGCTGAAAAGTTTGGCTGAAAGGGGTAAAACCCAATTTTGACCAAAGTTAGAATCCATTGCAAAAAAGTCATCAATATTAGTCAATAAAGATGACAAGAAGAGAGCTGGTGTAATGTTATGCCTCTTTTGTAGCGATGTCACCCATGCCAAGGAAAAACACCGTTGTGACCATAGGGTAAGTGGAGTTTCTTAGTGCGAGATTCATATACTCCTCCATTGTTGATATGTAATTTTGGAAGACCCATTTGGCTTCATCAAAGTTGGCCCAGGCCAAAAGTTTCATCTAAGATAACATACATTTAAAAACATTCATGAAATAAGTTATACTGAGGAGGGCAATAAAAAGTTGGAAGGCATGAATAGGCAGAATAGTTGAGTTGGTTGACTCGTTTTGCATCTTTTGCATAGCTAGCACGGTATGATGTTCCCTGCTTGGCCAACTCTTCATCAGCAACTTCGAAAACACTTAGGAGTGCACGATAGCAAATTTGCATGTAATTTGGAAGTTGGTCTATGCTGCTAATGTCCCACCTAAAAATATCATGTACCAAGTACCAATTGAAGTTAGACTAAAGTTAAAAATCACACATGGAGGACTCGCATATAGGAATGTTCTCAACATATCCCCACTTGACATTAACATACCGAGAGATTTTGAGTGTTCGAGCATCTTAACTTTTAAGGGTAAATTTGACATTAACAAAAGACTATTTTTTTTTTTCTAAATTAGTGTTAATTTTTTTCCCTATTGGACAAGTGAACAAGAGCATGTATTACTGTCAGTCAAAAATTGGTTACCACAAAAAACAAAGCAATTTAATGGTATGATTATGATACTAAATCTTATTTTTATTTGCTAAAAGCAATCTTATTTTTAGATTGCAGACCTTAATTATATAATTAACGTGGAAAGTGGGGTGGTTTTATTAAGCCTGCGTTTGGATAGCACTCAAAGTTGCTGTGCGTTTCCAATTCTGCGTTTCAGAGCAAAAAAAAAAAAAAAAAAAAACAACGCATGAACAGTAAAATCACTGTGCAGGAGACAATTAGCACTGTTCACGCACTGTAGCGCACTGTTTATGTATTAAAAAATATTAAAAATAGGTCCCACAACACTATTCACACATTTAAAAATTATTTTGCTACAGTGTTTTCAGCAACAATCAGTTTTTAGCAACTTTCAGCAACAATAAGTGCTATCCAAACAGACCCTAAGTATTGATACAGTAATTATGAATTTCTTAGACTTTTTTTTTTCTTTTGATAAGAATATCATAACTTTATTAAGGAGGAGATAAAAACATTTCATCTTGAATTAGAACTGATTTAATGATAGTAGGATTTTTCTCTATCCAACTTATATAATCATCAATATTCTTGGCATATTGTGTCAAGAGATGTGCTAGACAATTGCCTTGTCTTCTAACATGTATATTTTTAGCCTCTAAAATCCTTCATCCTATGTCTATTTCTGTCAATGATAGCCTCTAAAATCCTTCATCCTATGTTAATTTACTTCCGTCAATGATATTGCTTATGACCACGGGAGCTTCACAAGCCCCGTTCAAAGCTTTGGAAACAATCAAAGAGTCACACTCAAACACCACCTCATGAATTTCTTAGACTTTGTATATACAGACAGAATTTGTAACGTCCTATTCTCAAATCTAGCATTTTTATCCTAGAATAGAAGTATACAAAATTACAACCAGTGTGACAATGTCATACTATATACGTATTTGGTAAATATTTGTTCACACTCCTTTTATCACTTACATCCACAACTACATGTCAAATCTACACATTTTAAAACACAAAAATGTGATGTCCACATTTAAAACGTGAAAAATGATATGTATGGATGATATGAAATAAGTTATTTGAGAAAATCATTACCCATCATATGTAATAGTCTAATTGTAACTAGTCCACATGGACATATTAGAATATGCTACTACTGAATTTTATTTTATTTTATTTATTTATTTTTTGTTGCTGAGAATGCTATTACGTACTGAAAAAAGTTAGAATAGAACGATGGAGTTTTTGAGTCACATGTAATGGAAACTAATTGAGACAGCATATCTACATTTGACTAGGGCTGATAATCGGGTCTGTATATATAGATGGTAATTGTAAATTAGGTGGGATTAAGTTAGGTGCTTCCAAATGTCGATTACATGTCTCTTCGTGTCTGCAAAGAGTTCTTAATTTGGGAAGATTCTTCAATTCCAATATCCGTAGGCTTGGAGCAACAGGATCTGGATACATTTTCTGCCTTGAATGATAACTAAAGAGCTCATCTAACTTGTCACAGAAGCTTACCTTGACTACTTCTAGGTTTGGCAGGGTGAGAATGAAGTGACCGCAAGAGATAAGATATTTCATCTGGGAACATCGGGTCACTTCTATTAATTTTAGTTTCTGAAATCTCAGCCCAAGATGGCCAACTATTTCTGAAATGCTTTCTAGGTAGGTCATATCTTGCAGATGAAGCTCTTCTAAATTTGGTAATAGGTCAGAGTGGGCAGCGCATCCTCCTCCAGGCCGTAAACTGCTATTAGAGCTTGCAATAGTAAGTGATTTTAAACAAAGAAAGCACCCAACACTATTAATGACCAAGTCTTCAAGCATCTCATTCAATCCCAAGCAATTTTTCAAGACCAGAGAGCTTGCATTACCCGACAACCACCCGATCCATTCTCCTGAGAGATTTAGACCACTGATAGTCAGTTGGGTGCTTCCAAATTAAGAACTCTTTGCATACATGAAGAGACATGTAATCGACATTTGGAAGCACCCAACTGTAATCGACATATATATATATATCATTTAATAAATATAGAACTTTCTTTAAAAAAAAAATTAATATGTTTATCATAATTAAGGGAAATCCTTTTTTTTTTAGAAAGTAATTAAGGGAAATCCTAATGGGTACTTCACTTGAGCATATATGAAAAAGGCATATACATATACTACAAATGGTAAAGGAGGAAGAAAAAATAGCTAATCCCTTTTAGGGACCATTTGAGATTTGCTTATTTTGTTGAAATTGAAAACTTTTTGTTAAAAGTATTGTAGATAAATATTAAAGTTAGTTGAAATAATATAATGGAACCCATAAATAGTACCAAAAAGTGCAGTAGGACCTATGAATAGTAGAAAAAATAAGTTTTTTTGAGAAACACACACACACACACACACACAATGAAGAGGGAAATGGGTTCTAATTCAAAGACACACCACAACTCCACTCAAAAGCAAAAATAAGTTAAATAGTAAAATAAGTTGCCAAATATAATCTATCCAAATGCAACTATGTTACACTCAGGAATATTGAACCATTTTACCTTTGTATAAATAGGAGGGTCCCAATGGGATGAAGGAGCTAACAATTTTCTCTTCAAAATGTTTATTGTTGGAACATAAAAGTTTTCCATTGTAGACTTTTTATGCTTAAAGAACATGACTTGCCAACTAACCAAACTAGAGTTTTTAGTACCTATAGCAATTTTACAACATCGAGAACAAATCCCAATGTATACGGTGTCAAATTCCACAGTCTCCTGTTACATCAAATGAGTGTTTAATTTTTCTCGCAAAGTATTGAATAGTAAAGCTTTTGGGCCATAGTCTCAATTACAACTCTCAATTATTTGGACTTCGATGACACCTTTCCACAACGTATCATTATGAGATGCCAAAAAAATTTGGAGTGTACACAACGTTTACTGTGGATGGGAAGAAATTTCATCCTATTCCAATTGGTTAGGTCAGTAAGGGACCTATTCTAATTTAATGATCTTGGAATTTTGTATATAAGTAATAATCAAGGAAACTTCTGCCTAAAATAAGTTGGACTTTTGGCAAGAGAGAAAATTGATGTCTAGACAACTCAAGCTAAAGCCAACCAAAATGGACCATATTCTTAAATTCTTATCTCGATTTGTTCCATGTACAAGACTTACCGTCAATGCTTGGCGTATAAAAGTTGAACATCTTATCTAAAGTCCATCCTCTGAAAGCTTGAAAAAAAATTCATTTAAACCAACACACACTACAACAAAATGTATTTTCAATGATGAAAAAATTCGTCACTAAAAGTCTAGTTTTTCGTCACTAAGAACCTTTAGTGACGAAATTGGACTTTTAGTGACGAAACTCATTTCGTCACTATAGCCCCGTCACTAAAAGTCCTGGTGACAAAAAATTTCATCACTAAAAGTCCGATTTGATTTTTTTTAAAAAAAACTTTTAGTGACGAAAACATTTCGTCACTAAATGTTTTCCTCACTAAAAACACTATTCAGTGACGAAAATATTTCGTCACTAAAAGCAATTTAGTTTACTAAATCATATTTAGTGACGAATAATTTCGTCACTAAAACTATGTTCGGGTACATATAGTGATGAAAAAATTCGTCACTAAAACTATTTTTAAGAAAATCTATGCACATATAGTGACGAATATTTTCGTCACTAAAACCATTTCTTACAAAATTTTGCTATATTTAGTGACAAAATTTTTGTCACTAAAACAATTTTTTGTTGCTATATTTGTGACAAAACAATTCGTCACTAAAACTTATTTTCTGTTTTTATTTTTTTCATGGCTTTGATATTAACCTGTAACCTGTCATTACATTATTAAAACCTCACATTTGAATAACACATTTATTTCAACAACACATTTATAAAAAAAAGGATCCATACATTCCACAAGTAAAAAAATAAAACAAATATCCAATTCAAACTCCTTCCATACAATAATTGTTTGCAATACATACAATAACTCTACCTAAACCCTATTTTAGAACTAACTTGTTAAATAAAATGCATTGTTTTACTACATATTAACAAAATAAAAGACCTGAGACTAACAAAGCATTTGAAAGAGAGAGAAAGAGAAATCTAAGGGGCCGCTGCCTCTATCATATTGGCCTCCCACCTAAGAGTCCAAAACCCCTATGGTTTTTTTTATTTATTTATTTATTTTAAATTAGGGGCTAAAATATGATTTAGGTTTTGGTAATTTCGTTGGATAGTTTTTATTTTGGGTATATAAGTAGAGATAATATTTGGTATGCAATGTAAAGCCATATTCTATCATGGTTTTAAATCATCTATAAGACACGTTCATATACACTTGCCCACACTATATCTTAATATTGCACTATCAATGAGTGGAAGACAGTGAAATAATTGGACATACTTTCATTTCATAATATAAAATATGTGAATAGAACATAAATTAGTTGATTTTCATTGTCCCATTACTCTTGGCATTTATTTTTGGTTTCATGATTAAATAATAATAAAAAAATAAAAATAAAAAACCTTGAGAAGGCTATAAATTTGCAGTGAAACTACTAAACTAATTTTTAATATCTCAAAATGTATATGTTTCTTTACTCTAATTCAGTTTACTTTTTTTTTTAATAATATATGTACAACACTATTCAAAACCGTCTTATATAAAATATTACAAAATTATCCGTGCATCGCACAGGAAACTTACTAGTTTAAATTAATAGAATAAAGAAAATGTGAGAAGATTGCATGCTAGGAAATGTCCAGAATTAAAAGATCTTATTTTGACTTCTACTTTGGAGATTATAGAGATTAAAAAATTATAAAAGTAGCAAATTTTATAATTTGGAGGCTTAAACAAAAGAATTTGCCCAAAAAGCAACATAGGTCACAGCCATAGATGGCAAGTTTTGATCTCAAGGGTGATTCGTTTATGATACCAAATTTCACGCAATTATGTCACTGGCCCCAATGATTTCTACTAGTAATTTCTACTTCCTAAATTTCTCATATAGTGGATTTATAGTCGCTCAGTCCTATGGACATAGTCACATTGCCGAACCATGTAAAATCTTTTTGATATTTTTCTCTTTAATCTTGCTTAAACTGATTAATCACAACACATAGTATCCACAATCATGTATCACACTATTTTCTACATTTCCGCCCATCATATTAACAATGTTGATGAATGGGAAGCGTGTGCAACTCCTAAAAATGAGATTAGTAATGTAGGAGAACAACAAGATCAAGAGTGTTAGTCTGTCCAGCATGTAATTATAGGCTTTTAGTGATCAACAAAACTTGGATTCAACAAGATTCAGATCATTATTTCATATGCTTAATGATAAGGGTAATTCTGAAAATTTGATAAACTCGTTTACACGAAGCAAAGCTGACAGTCCTAATGAACCCGTCGACCTTGCTTGTACATTCATAGACATAAACGATGATATCATAAAGCCTACGGCTGTGCCTTGAGATCAACAACGCCTGAATGAGACGACCAGAAGGCATAAACGGGATAAGAAGCTGACGGAAGGAAGCTGAAGGGGGTAAGTAAACCTTTGACGGGTATGACATGACTTTGCTTGGCCTCCACGCATGAGTATATAAGGAGATTTCTTGTGCCCCACGGTCAACCCTAATAAGGGGGATTCCTACAAGGAAAGAATCTCTCAAGATACGTGTATTAATGAAGATCTTCCATACAAGGAAAGTCCCTCTATACCAAGAAATGAATGTCAACCCTATGCTACTATAAAAACCCTCACATACCAAGGTATGCATAATTTTTCCTAGCTCTGACACTCTAGAGTTGTGAAAGTTCTCTAACTTGACATTCAGAGGGTATTTGGCCGGTATCACACCGGTACTCTCTACAAGGTCTTCTTTGTTTTTGTTTTGTAGGTGTTGTCATGAGCACCTATGAAGTCAACCACACCACTTGTATTACCAATCAAAATGTCATTTCAAAGACAAAGAGAGAAGGACAAGAGAATAAAAGTGGAGTTATCATAGGACCCAAATATGGTCCTGATCACCTTAGACAGGGATAAGCTTCAAAATTTCAAAGCACGTGAGTCTACCATTATGATAGTTTCACACTTTCACTCCACTGCCCAAGCAATAATTGAGCAAGTAATTGCTACTTCTCATAAGTCATATGAATTAATCAATTAATTTTATACTATAAATATTAAATAAAATCTTAAATACTAAAATGGAGAAATTTGCATAATTTAAAAAAAAAAAAAAAAAAAAAAAAAAAAAAAAAAAACAAAAAACAC